>NC_092159.1:9198287-9498287 GCF_045791955.1 Oncorhynchus clarkii lewisi
TCTATCAGACATCAATCACTATGTATCAAGTGTCTCTGAGTAATAGTGCTGGTCTAGGATCAGGTCCCGCCCCCTGTCCATATACTCACATCAATTATGATCTAAAAGGCCAAACTGATTCTAGATCAGTACTCCTACTCTGAGGCTTTGTGGATACGGGCCCAGGTCCCTTCTGTCCATAAGGTCTTATTGATTATGATCTAATAAAGGTTTAACTGATCCTAGACCAGCACTGATACAGCTTGATATATACAGCCCCAGATTTTACAATATGCTCGAGGTAGAACAACCTTATTAATAATGTGTATTCTTCCCCTCTGTGTTGTTGTAGGAGCTTGATGTGGAATATAATCAATTCACCTCTACACACTGATCTAAGGCCTGTTTTACAATTCCCCCTCTAATGGTTCAGATATGATGAGGTGAAACCGAGGACAATGCACTTTGTGTTGGTTGGCCTTTAAACCGGTCAGTGTGGATTGTGACGTTTCCATGGCGATGATCATCAACTCTAATTCGCTGGCGAAGCAGAGAACGATTGAGAGAGAGAGATGTTAAACAAAAGGTGAGTGAAAGAGAGAGGGAGGACAAATGATTATATAGAAGAGGGCGGAGAGAAGAGATTGATAGAGACAGATGAGTGTGAGATGTTTTCTGATCAAACAGAACGGCACACGAAGAAAGATCATCGGTCATATCCGTGCAAACACGAAGTGTTGCATCACCTCAAGCAAAGAGAGAGGAGAGGGGAGAGAGGAGATTAGAGAGAGAGGAGATTTGAGATAGAGGAGATTAGAGAGGAGAGCAGAGGAGAGGAGATAGAGAGGAGAGCAGAGCAGAGAGCAGAGAGCAGAGAGAGGAGAGCAGAGAGAGAGGAGAGGAGAGGAGAGGAGAGGAGAGGAGAGCAGAGCGAGAGGAGAGGAGAGCAGAGAGAGAGGAGAGGAGAGCAGAGAGAGAGGAGAGCAGAGAGAGAGGAGAGCAGAGCAGAGAGAGAGGAGAGCAGAGAGAGGGGAGAGAGAGGAGAGCGGAGAGAGAGGAGAGCGGAGAGGAGAGTGGAGAGCAGAGAGGAGAGGAGAGAAAGGAGAGGAGAGTGAAAAGAGAGAGCAGAGCAGAGATAGAGGAGAGCAGAGCAGAGATAGAGGAGAGCAGAGCAGAGATAGAAGAGAGGAGAGCAGAGATAGAGGAGAGGAGAGCAGAGCAGAGAGGAGAGCAGAGAGAGGAGAGGAGAGCAGAGATAGAGGAGAGTGAAAATGGAGATGAGAGCAGAGATAGAGGAGAGTGAAAAGAGAGAGGAGAGCAGAGAGAGAGGAGAGCAGAGAGAGAGGAGAGGAGAGTGAAAAGAGAGGAGAGGAGAGCAGAGAGAGAGGAGAGGAGAGTGAAAAGAGAGGAGAGGAGAGCAGAGAGAGAGGAGAGGAGAGCAGAGAGAGAGGAGAGGAGAGCAGAGAGAGAGGAGAGGAGAGTGAAAAGAGAGGAGAGGAGAGGAGAGCAGAGAGAGAGGAGAGGAGAGTGGAAAGAGAGGAGAGGAGAGGAGCGTGAAAAGAGAGGAGAGGAGAGCAGAGAGAGAGGAGAGGAGAGTGAAAAGAGAGGAGAGGAGAGTGAAAAGAGAGGAGAGGAGAGGAAGGTGTTTCACCACAAGGGAGAAAAAAAAGTAAAAGAGGAGGTGAAAAAAGAATGGAGAAGAAGAGGAAGAAGAGAGGAAGAAGAGAGGAAGAAGAGAGGAAGAAGAGAAAGGGAACGTTTCAATCACCACAAGGACTGGAACAAAGGAAAACACGAGAGAAACAGAAACATTGGGAAGAAGAAAGAAGAGAAGAAAGAGAGAGAACATAACAATGAGACATCCTTTTCTGACCCTTGACCTCTTGAGTGTGTCGCTTCAATGTTTCCTACAGATACAGATCTAGGATCAGCTTCGCCTCCTCCAATCCTAAGCTTAACCATTAGTGGTAGAAATGCAAAAGGGGAATTTCACTTTGGGTGTGACAGATGGAGGAACACTGAGTGGTTCGGTGTAGAGTGAAGTTGCCCCTAGGGTCAGTTTTGCATTTAAAGTTTTGATAAGGGGGGGAAAGCTGATCCTAGAACTGGACCTAGAGATAACTTCACCCAGAGAGAGAGAGTGAGAGTGAGAAAGAGATTGATAGAGAAAGAGGAAAGAGAGATGCAGAAGACAGGGACAGAGAAAGAGAGAGAGATCCAGAGAGAGGAAGCCCTGGGGAGAGGACACAGTTTCCTCTTTAAGACCAGATCGCAACAAGTGGATCTGATTTGAACAAGCTCTCCAGGACCTGAGAGAGAGAAGGAGAGAGGGAGAGAGGTAGTGAGAGAGTCAGACAGGGAGCAAGAGAGAGAGAGAGAAGGAGAGAGGGAGTGAGAGATACAGACAGGGAGAGACAAGGAGAGATGGAGAGAGAGGAGAGAGGGAGTGAGAGATAGACAGGGAGAGAGAGAGAGAGGGAGTGAGAGATACAGACAGGGAGAGAGAGAGAGAGAGAGAGAGAGAGAGAAGGAGAGAGGGAGAAACATAGAAATGAAAAGACGTTTAGTCGCTGCTCATCTTGACCCAGACCCAGATGGAGATCCAGTCCTAACAGAGCTCTCTGTAGAAGAAGAGGAACTGAACTCCTTGAAAATAGGATTACAAACCCTGGACTACAATAGACCTGGGATTGTAGAGCCTCAACTACAGAACCCATAGAACCATAGGACCACTAACACAGAGAACTGCAACCTTACGACCATAACCTTAAACCTGCAACTACACAACCATAACCAACAATTGCAATCATAGAACTTTAGGAAAAGAACCTTCGGAAAAGAACCTTAGGACTTCCGTAACCACAGAAACGTAACCTCACGACCACAACCAGAACACGGTCAGGATGGGCCATCGCAGAAGAAGGTGCAAGAGACGACTCCTCAGGGTGGCCAGATACCTGTACCGCTGGTTCACTGGGACCCTGGTAGAAGGTACTGTAGGGAGATGGGAGGGGGGGGGGGGGAGAACACCAGAACACCAGGACCCTGGTAGAAGGTACTGTAGGGAGATGGGGGGACACACCAGGACCCTGGTAGAAGGTACTGTAGGGAGATAGGGGGGGGACACCAGGACCCTGGTAGAAGGTACTATAGGGAGATTGGGGGGGGGGGGGAGAACACCAGGGCTACGTCCCAAATTACACCCTATTCCCTATGTAGTGCGCTACTTTTGACCATGGCCCATTTGACTCTGGTCAAAAGAAGTGCACTATCTAGGATATAGGGAACCAATTGGGACGCGGTCAGGGGGGAGGTTTCGTGGCGTCGTTATCCTGGCTCACTGCGACACTGACAGAAGGTTTTGTAGGGGAAGGGTTTCTCAAACTCGGTCCGGGGCCCCTCCTGGGTGCACGTTCTGTTTTTCTCCTCTGGCACTACACAGCTGATTCAAATAATCAACTCATCATCAAGTTTTGATGGTGTGAATCAGCTGTGTAGTGCCAGAGGAGAAAAACAGAACGTGCACCCAGGAGGGGCCCCGGACCGAGTTTGAGAAACCCTTCAGTAGGAGAAGGTGATAAACATATAGACATAGAGCTACTATGTCTATGGGGAACAACACCTGGATAGGGAGTAGTGGTTGAGGGGTAAGTACCAGAGCTTATATACAGATTGATCTTCATGTGTTGCTTGGTGGGGGGGCTCCTGACCTCAGGGGGGAAGGGGAAGTAGGAATGGAGGCAGAGCACCTGGATAGGCAGCAGGGGTGAGAGGTTGAGGGGGATGGAATGGGTGGGACTGAGGGTGGAGGTTTTGTGAGGTACTCTCAATCTTTCTACCTCTCCCTCTTTCAGCTGTTGTAATGCTCTCTCTGTGACTTGCTGCCAGAGGCCTGTGTAGCTGTCCACATACTGTTGTAATGCTCTCTCTGTGTGACTTGCTGCCAGAGGCCTGTGTAGCTGTCCACATACTGTTGTAATGCTCTCTCTGTGTGACTTGCTGCCAGAGGCCTGTGTAGCTGTCCACATACTGTTGTAATGCTCTCTCTGTGTGACTTGCTGCCAGAGGCCTGTGTAGCTGTCCACATACTGTTGTAATGCTCTCTCTGTGACTTGCTACCAGAGGTCTGTGTTGCTGTCCACATACTGTTGTAATGCTCTCTCTGTGACTTACTACCAGAGGCCTGTGTAGCTGTCCACACACTGTTGTAATGCTCTCTGTGTGACTTGCTACCAGAGGTCTGTGTAGCTGTCCACATACTGTTGTAATGTTCTTTCTGTGACTTGCTACCAGAGGTCTGTGTAGCTATCCACATACTGTTGTAATGCTCTCTCTGTGACTTGCTACCAGAGGTCTGTGTTGTTGTCCACATACTGTTGTAATGCTCTCTCTGTGACTTGCTACCAGAGGTCTGTGTAGCTGTCCACATACTGTTGTAATGCTCTCTGTGACTTGCTACCAGAGGTCTGTGTAGCTGTCCACATACTGTTGTAATGCTCTCTCTGTGACTTGCTACCAGAGGTCTGTGTTGCTGTCCACATACTGTTGTAATGCTCTCTCTGTGACTTACTACCAGAGGCCTGTGTAGCTGTCCACACACTGTTGTAATGCTCTCTGTGTGACTTGCTACCAGAGGTCTGTGTAGCTGTCCACATACTGTTGTAATGTTCTTTCTGTGACTTGCTACCAGAGGTCTGTGTAGCTATCCACATACTGTTGTAATGCTCTCTCTGTGACTTGCTACCAGAGGTCTGTGTTGTTGTCCACATACTGTTGTAATGCTCTCTCTGTGACTTGCTACCAGAGGTCTGTGTAGCTGTCCACATACTGTTGTAATGCTCTCTGTGACTTGCTACCAGAGGTCTGTGTAGCTGTCCACATACTGTTGTAATGCTCTCTCTGTGACTTGCTACCAGAGGTCTGTGTAGCTGTCCACATACTGTTGTAATGCTCTCTCTGTGACTTGCTACCAGAGGTCTGTGTAGCTGTCCACATACTGTTTTAATACTCTCTCTGTGACTTGCTACCAGAGGTCTGTGTAGCTGTCCACATACTGTTGTAATTCTCTCTCTGTGACTTGCTACCAGAGGTCTGTGTAGCTGTCCACATACTGTTGTAATGCTCTCTGTGACTTGCTACCAGAGGACTGTGTAGCTGTCCACATACTGTTGTAATGCTCTCTCTGTGACTTGCTACCAGAGGTCTGTGTAGCTGTCCACATACTGTTGTAATGCTCTCTCTGTGACTTGCTACCAGAGGTCTGTGTAGCTGTCCACATACTGTTGTAATGCTCTCTCTGTGACTTGCTACCAGAGGTCTGTGTAGCTGTCCACATACTGTTGTAATGCTCTCTCTGTGACTTGCTACCAGAGGTCTGTGTAGCTGTCCACATACTGTTGTAATGCTCTCTCTGTGACTTGCTACCAGAGGTCTGTGTTGCTGTCCACATACTGTTGTAATGCTCTCTGTGACTTGCTACCAGAGGTCTGTGTAGCTGTCCACATGCTGTTGTAATGCTCTCTCTGTGACTTGCTACCAGAGGTCTGTGTAGCTGTCCACATACTGTTGTAATGCTCTCTGTGACTTGCTACCAGAGGTCTGTGTTGTCCACATACTGTTGTAATGCTCTCTGTGACTTGCTACCAGAGGTCTGTGTAGCTGTCCACATACTGTTGTAATGCTCTCTCTGTGACTTGCTACCAGAGGTCTGTGTAGCTGTCCACATACTGTTGTAATGCTCTCTGTGACTTGCTACCAGAGGTCTGTGTAGCTGTCCACATACTGTTGTAATGTTCTCTCTGTGACTTGCTACCAGAGGTCTGTGTAGCTGTCCACATACTGTTGTAATGCTCTCTCTGTGACTTGCTACCAGAGGTCTGTGTTGCTGTCCACATACTGTTGTAATGCTCTCTGTGACTTGCTACCAGAGGTCTGTATAGCTGTCCACATACTGTTGTAATGCTCTCTCTGTGACTTGCTACCAGAGGTCTGTGTAGCTGTCCACATACTGTTGTAATTCTCTCTCTGTGACTTGCTACCAGAGGTCTGTGTAGCTGTCCACATACTGTTGTAATGCTCTCTGTGTGACTTGCTACCAGAGGTCTGTGTAGCTGTCCACATACTGTTGTAATGCTCTCTCTGTGACTTGCTACCAGAGGTCTGTATAGCTGTCCACATACTGTTGTAAGGCTCTCTGTGTGACTTGCTACCAGAGGTCTGTGTTGCTGTCCACATACTGTTGTAATGCTCTCTGTGTGACTTGCTACCAGAGGACTGTGTAGCTGTCCACATACTGTTGTAATGCTCTCTCTGTGACTTGCTACCAGAGGACTGTGTAGCTGTCCACACACTGTTGTAATGCTCTCTCTGTGACATGCTACCAGAGGTCTGTGTAGCTGTCCACATACTGTTGTAATGCCCTCTCTGTGACTTGCTACCAGAGGTCTGTGTAGCTGTCCACATACTGTTGTAATGCTCTCTCTGTGACTTACTACCAGAGACCTGTGTAGCTGTCCACACACTGTTGTAATGCTCTCTGTGTGACTTGCTACCAGAGGTCTGTGTAGCTGTCCACATACTGTTGTAATGTTCTTTCTGTGACTTGCTACCAGAGGTCTGTGTAGCTATCCACATACTGTTGTAATGCTCTCTCTGTGACTTGCTACCAGAGGTCTGTGTTGTTGTCCACATACTGTTGTAATGCTCTCTCTGTGACTTGCTACCAGAGGTCTGTGTAGCTGTCCACATACTGTTGTAATGCTCTCTGTGACTTGCTACCAGAGGTCTGTGTAGCTGTCCACATACTGTTGTAATGCTCTCTCTGTGACTTGCTACCAGAGGTCTGTGTTGCTGTCCACATACTTTTGTAATGCTCTCTCTGTGACTTACTACCAGAGGCCTGTGTAGCTGTCCACACACTGTTGTAATGCTCTCTGTGTGACTTGCTACCAGAGGTCTGTGTAGCTGTCCACATACTGTTGTAATGTTCTTTCTGTGACTTGCTACCAGAGGTCTGTGTAGCTATCCACATACTGTTGTAATGCTCTCTCTGTGACTTGCTACCAGAGGTCTGTGTTGTTGTCCACATACTGTTGTAATGCTCTCTCTGTGACTTGCTACCAGAGGTCTGTGTAGCTGTCCACATACTGTTGTAATGCTCTCTCTGTGACTTGCTACCAGAGGACTGTGTAGCTGTCCACATACTGTTGTAATGCTCTCTGTGTGACTTGCTACCAGAGGTCTGTGTAGCTGTCCACATACTGTTGTAGTGCTCTCTGTGTGACATGCTACCAGAGGTCTGTGTAGCTGTCCACATACTGTTGTAATGCTCTCTGTGTGACTTGCTACCAGAGGTCTGTGTAGCTGTCCACATACTGTTGTAATGCTCTCTCTGTGACTTGCTACCAGAGGTCTGTGTAGCTGTCCACATACTGTTGTAATGCTCTCTCTGTGACTTGCTACCAGAGGTCTGTGTAGCTGTCCACATACTGTTGTAATGCTCTCTCTGTGACTTGCTACCAGAGGTCTGTGTAGCTGTCCACATACTGTTGTAATGCTCTCTCTGTGACTTGCTACCAGAGGTCTGTGTAGCTGTCCAAGGTGTTGAAATTTACACGCTGTTGTCTGGTCCTGGAATGGTTACTGTGCACCTTGGTTTGAATCGGGCTGGTAGTCGGTCCAAGCTACAGAAATAGGCCCACTGCTGCTCGCTACAAAATGGTGACTGTAGACCGTTTGAATAGGTGAGGAGCTGTGTGGTTGGGTTGAATCAGTGGTCTTGCCGCAGGCCTCAAAGACAAATCCTTCTAGAAGATCAGAGAGTACCGTCTTAACTGAATGACATCAGAGACAGAATACAATAACCCCTCTTGGACAACAGGGTTCTGATGACTAGCCTCCAGGTTGTTACGCTGGTGGTGTGGAGGAGGTGGAAGGTCATTGAGAATACAATAACCCCTCTTGGACAACGGGGTTCTGATGACTAGCCTCCAGGTTGTTACGCTGGTGGTGTGGAGGAGGTGGAAGGTCATTGGAAGACTGCAGAACATCAAGTGAGAGACGAGGGATGAGTTGACATATAAATGCTCCCTGAGATTTATGCCCATAGGTTGACAGAAAGGGAAGTGATTATTGCCCGAGTGAGCCCATAGGTTAATCAGAAAGGGAAGTGATTATTGCAGAGTGAGCCCATAGGTTAATCAGAAAGGGAAGTGATTATTGCCGAGTGAGCCCATAGGTTAATCAGAAAGGGAAGTGATTATTGCACAGTGAGCCCATAGGTTAATCAGAAAGGGAAGTGATTATTGCCGAGTGAGCCCATAGGTTAATCAGAAAGGGAAGTGATTATTGTCAAGTGAGCCCATAGGTTCATCAGAAAGGGAAGTGATTATTGTCGAGTGAGCCCATAGGTTAATCAGAAAGGGAAGTGATTATTGCCCGAGTGAGCCCATAGGTTAATCAGAAAGGGAAATGATTATTGCTCGAGTGAGCCCATAGGTTAATCAGAAAGGGAAGTGATTATTGCCGAGTGAGCCCATAGGTTAATCAGAAAGGGAAGTGATTATTGTCGAGTGAGCCCATAGGTTAATCAGAAAGGGAAGTGATTATTGTCGAGTGAGCCCATAGGTTAATCAGAAAGGGAAGTGATTATTGTCGAGTGAGCCCATAGGTTAATCAGAAAGGGAAGTGATTATTGTCGAGTGAGCCCATAGGTTAATCAGACAGCGGGGTGGGATTGCCTTAGCGTGCCCATAGGTTAATCAGACAGCGGGGTGGGATTGCCTTAGCGAGCCCATAGGTTAATCAGACAGCGGGGTGGGATTGCCTTAGCGAGCCCATAGGTTAATCAGACAGCGGGGTGGGATTGCCTTAGCGTGCCCATAGGTTAATCAGACAGCGGGGTGGGATTGCCTTAGCGAGCCCATAGGTTAATCAGACAGCGGGGTGGGATTGCCTTAGCGAGCCCATAGGTTAATCAGACAGCGGGGTGGGATTGCCTTAGCGAGCCCATAGGTTAATCAGACAGCGGGGTGGGATTGCCTTAGCGTGCCCATAGGTTAATCAGAAAGCGGGGTGGGATTGCCTTAGCGAGCCCATAGGTTAATCAGACAGCGGGGTGGGATTGCCTTAGCGTGCCCATAGGTTAATCAGACAGCGGGGTGGGATTGCCTTAGCGAGCCCATAGGTTAATCAGACAGCGGGGTGGGATTGCCTTTGCGTGTCCATAGGTTAATCAGACAGCAGGGTGGGATTGCCTTAGCGTGCCCATAGGTTAATCAGACAGCGGGGTGGGATTGCCTTAGCGAGCCCATAGGTTAATCAGACAGCGGGGTGGGATTGCCTTAGCGAGCCCATAGGTTAATCAGACAGCGGGGTGGGATTGCCTTAGCGAGCCCATAGGTTAATCAGAAAGCGGGGTGGGATTGCCTTAGCGAGCCCATAGGTTAATCAGACAGCGGGGTGGGATTGCCTTAGCGAGCCCATAGGTTAATCAGACAGCGGGGTGGGATTGCCTTAGCGAGCCCATAGGTTAATCAGAAAGCGGGGTGGGATTGCCTTAGCGAGCCCATAGGTTAATCAGACAGCGGGGTGGGATTGCCTTAGCGTGCCATGCTCATTGGCTGAAGTGAATGACATTCCACACATTTGTTCATGTTAAAGAGGAGATTTGACGTTATGCTGATGAGGTACCATTATAGAAACTACCATATCAATACACTATATATACTAAAGTATGTGGACACCCCTTCAAATTAGTGGATTTGGCTATTTCAGCCACACCCGTTGCTTACAAGTGTATCAAATCAAATCTCACAGCCATGCAATCTCCATAGACAAACATTGACAGTAGAATGGCCTTACTGGAGAGCTCATAAAACTCCTCTGGCCTCGGTTGAAACACTCACTACTGAGTTCCAAACTGCTTTCCCAGTAGAATGGAGGCTGTTATAGCAGCAAATGGGGGACCAACTCCATATTAATGCCCATGATTCTGGAATGAGATGTTCGACATGCAGGTGTCCACATACTTTTGGTCATGTACTGTACGTGCTATGAGGATGAGTGAGATAGGAAGCCATGTGAATTGTAGAGTTTACTAAATGACTGAAATGACGATCCATTCAGGCTGGCCTGACTTTCCAAACTACATTTGATGGATTGATTATTGATACATGGTATTGATTAATCCCTAATGAGTGAAGCATCATAGCGTTGCACTGGGTTTATGAGTGAAGCATCATAGCGTTGGACTGGGTTTATGAGTGAAGCATCATAGCGTTGGACTGGGTTTATGAGTGAAGCATCATAGCGTTGCACTGGGTTTATGAGTGAAGCATCATAGTGTTGGACTGGGTTTATGAGTGAAGCATCATAGCGTTGGACTGGGTTTATGAGTGAAGCATCATAGCGTTGGACTGGGTTTATGAGTGAAGCATCATAGCGTTGGAATGGGTTTATGAGTGAAACATCATAGCGTTGGACTGGGTTTATGAGTGAAGCATCATAGCGTTGGACTGGGTTTATGAGTGAAGCATCATAGAGTTGGACTGGGTTTATGAGTGAAGCATCATAGCGTTGGACTGGGTTTATGAGTGAAGCATCATAGCGTTGGACTGGGTTTATGAGTGAAGCATCATAGTGTTGGAATGGGTTTATGAGTGAAGCATCATAGCGTTGGACTGGGTTTATGAGTGAAGCATCATAGCGTGGGACTGGGTTTATGAGTGAAGCATCATAGCGTTGGAATGGGTTTATGAGTGAAGCATCATAGCGTTGGACTGGGTTTATGAGTGAAGCATCATAGCGTTGGACTGGGTTTATGAGTGAAGCATCATAGCGTTGGACTGGGTTTATGAGCAGCTTGTCATGTATTATGTATAATATCTCACTAACCGCGTCACAAGTGGCACCCTATTCCCTGTATGGTACACTATCTGGTTAAGCATAGGACACTATATAGGGAATAAGGTACCATTAAGGACAAGGCCTGGTTCTCATGCCAAGACACCACTCAGAGATTTAGTCAAAACCTGGTTCTAATGCCAAGACACCACTCAGAGATTTAGTCAAAACCTGGTTCTAATGCCAAGACACCACTGAGAGATTCTGTCAAAACCTGGTTCTAATGCCAAGACACCACTCAGAGAATGAATCAAAACCTGGTTCTAATGCCAAGACACCACTCAGAGATTTAGTCAAAACCTGGTTCTAATGCCAAGACACCACTCAGAGATTCTGTCAAAACCTGGTTCTAATGCCAAGACACCACTCAGAGAATGAATCAAAACCTGGTTCTAATGCCAAGACACCACTCAGAGATTTAGAGCCTGGTTCTAATGCCAAGACACCACTCAGAGATGTAGAGCCTGGTTCTAATGCCAAGACACCACTCAGAGATTTAGAGCCTGGTTCTAATGCCAAGACACCACTCAGAGATTTAGAGCCTGGTTCTAATGCCAAGACACCACTCAGAGATTTAGAGCCTGGTTCTAATGCCAAGACACCACTCAGAGATTTAGAGCCTGGTTCTAATGCCAAGACACCACTCAGAGATTTAGAGCCTGGTTCTAATGCCAAGACACCACTCAGAGATTTAGAGCCTGGTTCTAATGCCAAGACACCATTTAGAGATTTAGAGCCTGGTTCTAATGCCAAGACACCACTCAGAGATTTAGAGCCTGGTTCTCACACCACTCAGAGATTCTGTCAGATGACTGAATTCAGTGTGTTCAAAATGAAACTTCCATTAAGCTTCAATAATCTGTTTGAAAGCGTTTAAGGACACAAGAGAATGGTGGAAAGCAACACCACCAAACCAGTCTCTCCTGTGTGAAGATAGAGAATGGTGGAAATCAACAACACCAAACCATTCTCTCCTGTGTGAAGATAGAGAATGGTGGAAAGCAACAACACCAAACCATTCTCTCCTGTGTGAAGATAGAGAATGGTGGAAAGCAACAACACCAACCCATTCTCTCCTGTGTGAAGATAGAGAATGATGACATCACAAGAAATAAAGAATATAAATCTATAAAATACAGTGGAAGGATTGTGATTAGTTCCATAATCCAATCAGAATGTACCTTTCAGTAAGACTCCTTCAACAACTACAGAAACATGCTGCCTGCTCTTTTCATAGTCTACCTTGTTGTGTCAGATGGAACTGTGAAAGCACACAAGGACACACACACATTTAAAATGCCAGTACCTAAAACGCCATGTGACAAACTGATATATATATATATATATATATATACACACACAGCTACTGAACCGTGAGAAGGAAGCAGGCAGGCATTTACACTCCTGTGTTTATACATCTGTCAGGTTGCCATGGAGATGGCTGTTCTTCTCAGAACCCTCCGCTCTGTAGATGGAACCTGTCAACCACGGCTGGTTATTGGTGGCCTTTCTGATGATGATGATGATGATGATGATGAGAGAGAGAGAGAGAGAGAGAGAGAGAGAGAGAGAGAAATGAAAACAGTCACTATGTGTGACACTTTATACACTAGAGACCGCTAACTGATAAAACACTGAAACTCTGTCTCTCTCTTTCTATATATGTATATAATATATTACCTATCATAAGAGACTATAACCTAAAGCCAGATCAGCAAACTAACTATAGCATCAAGATGGAATAATGACTACTTCAACTTGTGTGCATGCATATGTGTGATTTGAGTCCATTCTATGGGGTCGTGCCACCCTGCTCTAATCTGTGCTGTGATTGGTTACTTCCAGGTAACCCAGCATCCAACCACAGCAAGCGAACTATAAAACAGAGGTTCCTCAAGCTGCTGCCCTGCTGTCGCTCCAGAACCGCCCCCTCACTCAGTCAAAGCAAGTGCTCGTTTGCATATCCCCACCCCTTCCTCCGTTCCTCCGCCCCCTTTGAGCCCTTGCTAAACAAGTGTAATAGGCAGTTACACAGACAAGTTGCCGTGTTGGATAGCTTTAGCCAGCTGGCTAACATAAATAGCATTCCTCTCTATTTGAGTTAGGTTGTTGCTAAATTAGCTAGCTAAGAAAGTGAAAGGTAAATTAAAAAGAAGAAAACAGAACTAAATATAGCTATCTCTCTCTCTCTCTCTCTCTCTCTCTCTCTCTCTCTCTCTCTCTCTCTCTCTCTCTCTCTCTCTCTCTCTCTCTCTCTCTCTCTCTCTCTCTCTCTCTCTCTCTCTCTCTCTCTCTCTCTCTCGCTCTCTCACTCTGATGCTTCTTCTTGATAAAAAAAAGTTCAGAAGTAAACTACTCAAACTGCAGTGCTGGCTACCTGCAGTGGTGGAAAAAGTAACCAATTGTCATACTTGAGTAAAAGTGAAGATCCCTTAATAGAAAATGACTTGAGTAAAAGTGAAAGTCAGCCAGTAAAATACTACTTGAGTAAAAGTCTAAAAGTATTTGGTTTTAAATAAACTTAAGAATCAAAAGTAAATGTAATTGCTAAAATGCACCTAAGTATCAAAAATAAAAGTAAAGTATTAATCTTTTTAAATTCCTTATATTAAGCAAACCAGACACCACCATTTTCTATATGTTTTATTTCATTTACCGATAGCCAGGGACACTCCAACACTCAGACATCAGTTACATAATTACCGCTAGTTATTTACCGATAGCCAGGGACACTCCAACACTCAGACATCAGTTACATGATTACCCCTAGTTATTTACAGATAGCCAGGGACACTCCAACACTCAGACATCAGTTACATGATTACCCCTAGTTATTTACTGATAGCCAGGGACACTCCAACACTCAGACATCAGTTACATGATTACCGCTAGTTATTTACAGATAGCCAGGGACACTCCAACACTCAGACATCAGTTACATGATTATCCCTAGTTATTTACAGATAGCCAGGGACACTCCAACACTCAGACATCAGTTACATGATTACCCCTAGTTATTTACTGATAGCCAGGGACACTCCAACACTCAGACATCAGTTACATGATTACCGCTAGTTATTTACCGATAGCCAGGGACACTCTCAGACATCAGTTACATGATTACCCCTAGTTATTTACCGATAGCCAGGGACACTCTCAGACATCAGTTACATGATTACTGCTAGTTATTTACCAATAGCCAGGGACACTCCAACACTCAGACATCAGTTACATGATTACTGCTAGTTATTTACCGATAGCCAGGGACACTCCAACACTCAGACATCAGTTACATGATTACCGCGAGTTATTTACCGATAGCCAGGGACACTCCAACACTCAGACATCAGTTACATGATTACCGCTAGTTATTTACCGATAGCCAGGGACACTCCAACACTCAGACATCAGTTACATGATTACCGCTAGTTATTTACCGATAGCCAGGGACACTCCAACACTCAGCCATCAGTTACATGATTACCCCTAGTTATTTACCGATAGCCAGGGACACTCCAACACTCAGACATCAGTTACATGATTACCGCTAGTTATTTACCGATAGCCAGGGACACTCCAACACTTAGACATCAGTTACATGATTACCGCTAGTTATTTACAGATAGCCAGGGACACTCCAACACTCAGACATCAGTTACATGATTACCGCTAGTTATTTACCGATAGCCAGAGACACTCCAACACTCAGACATCAGTTACATGATTACTGCTAGTTATTTACCGATAGCCAGGGACACTCCAACACTCAGACATCATTTACATGATTACCGCTAGCTATTTACTGATAGCCAGGGACACTCCAACACTCAGACATCAGTTACATGATTACCGCTAGTTATTTACCGATAGCCAGGGACACTCCAACACGCAGACATCAGTTACATGATTACTGCTAGTTATTTACAGATATTCAGGGACACTCCAACACTCAGACATCAGTTACATGATTACCCCTAGTTATTTACTGATAGCCAGGGACACTCCAACACTCAGACATCAGTTACATGATTACCCCTAGTTATTTACTGATAGCCAGGGACACTCCAACACTCAGACATCAGTTACATGATTACCGCTAGTTATATACCGATAGCCAGGGACACAGTCAGACATCATTTACATGATTACTGCTAGTTATTTACTGAGAGCCAGGGACACACTCAGACATCAGTTACATGATTACTGCTAGTTATATACTGATAGCCAGGGACACTCCAACACTCAGACATCAGTTACATGATTACTGCTAGTTATTTACTGATAGCCAGGGACACTCCAACACTCAGACATCAGTTACATGATTACTGCTAGTTATTTACTGATAGCCAGGGACACTCCAACACTCAGACATCAGTTACATGATTACTGCTAGTTATTTACTGATAGCCAGGGACACTCCAACACTCAGACATCAGTTACATGATTACCGCTAGTTATTTACTGATAGCCAGGGACACTCCAACACTCAGACATCAGTTACAAACAAAGCTTTTGTGTTTAGTGAGTCCGCCAGATCAGAGGCAGTAGTGATGACCAGGGATGTTCTCTTGATAAGTGCGTGAATTTGACAATTGACAATCCTGCTAAGCATTGAAAATGTAAGGAGTAGTTTTGGGTGTCAGGGAAAATGTATGGAGGTAAAAGTAAAAGTTGTAAAGAATATGAATAGTAAAGTAGAGTACAGATACCCCCTAAAGTACAGTATTTTAACTGTAGTACTTTACACCACTGGTAACAGGGAACTGAGTATCACTGTCTTCTCTTCTATCTTTATCTCTTTCACTTCTTCTTCTCTCTTCCTCTTTCTCACACACAATAGGGGGTAGCTGCTATGCATAACCACCATGCCTTCTCTCTCTTTTCCCCTCCTACAGACAGTGTAGTGGAGGATGGAGAGTTATCTACAGTGTGTTATAGACCAGAGGGGTTGGACCAGCTACTACAACAGACTAAGTTCACCAGGAGAGAACTACAGATCCTCTACAGGGGCTTCAAGAATGTACGTCTGTCCCTGAGGACTCTCTCTCTCTCTCTCTCTCTCTCGCTCTCTCTCTCGCTCTCTCGCTCTCTCTCTCTCTCGCTCTCTCTCTCTCTCTCTCTCTATATATATATCTCTCTCTCTCTCTCTCTATATATATCTCTCTCTCTCGCTCTCGCTCTCTCATTCCAATTCAGATTGCTTTATTTACATGAAATAACATTTGTAGATATTGTCAAAGCAGTATAATGGTGCAGCATAACATTCTGTTGATTGTCCAATAGGAATGCCCTAATGGTGTCTGTCTGTCTTAATGTGTTCTAACATTCTGTTGATTGCCCTAGTGGTGTCTGTCTGTCTTAATGTGTTCTAACATTCTGTTGATTGCCCTAGTGGTGTCTGTCTGTCTTAATGTGTTCTAACATTATGTTGATTGTCCAATAGGAATGCCCTAGTGGTGTCTGTCTGTCTCTCTGTCTCTGTGTGTTCTAACATTATGTTGATTGTCCAATAGGAATGCCCTAGTGGTGTCTGTCTGTCTCTCTGTCTCTGTGTGTTCTAACATTATGTTGATTGTCCAATAGGAATGCCCTAGTGGTGTCTGTCTGTCTCTCTGTCTCTGTGTGTTCTAACATTATGTTGATTGTCCAATAGGAATGCCCTAGTGGTGTCTGTATGTCTCTCTGTCTCTGTGTGTTCTAACATTCTGTTGATTGTCCAATAGGAATGCCCTAGTGGTGTCTGTCTGTCTCACTGTCTCTGTGTGTTCTAACATTCTGTTGATTGTCCAATAGGAATGCCCTAGTGGTGTCTCTGCCTCTCTGTCTCTGTGTGTTCGAACATTCTGTTGATTGTCCAATAGGAATGCCCTAGTGGTGTCTGTCTGTCTCTCTGTCTCTGTGTGTTCTAACATTATGTTGATTGTCCAATAGGAATGCCCTAGTGGTGTGGTGGATGAAGAGACATTCAAGTTAATCTACTCCCAGTTCTTTCCTCAGGGAGGTGAGTGTCTAAGTGTGTGCTGCACCCGTGCATGGAATCCTGTGTAAGTGTTTCTCTTTTTCCATGTCTCTTTCTTTCTTTCTCTCTCTCTTCTCTCTCATATATATATACAGTGCCTTGCGAAAGTATTCGGGCCCCCTTGACTTTGCGACCTTTTGCCACATTTCAGGCTTCAAACATAAAGATATAAAACTGTATTTTTTTTGTGAAGAATCAACAACAAGTGGGACACAATCATGAAGTGGACCGACATTTATTGGATATTTCAAACTTTTTTAACAAATCAAAAACTGAAAAATTGGGCGTGCAAAATTATTCAGCCCCCTTAAGTTAATACTTTGTAGCGCCACCTTTTGCTGCGATTACAGCTGTAAGTCGCTTGGGGTATGTCTCTATCAGTTTTGCACATCGAGAGACTGAAATGTTTTCCCATTACTCCTTGCAAAACAGCTCGAGCTCAGTGAGGTTGGATGGAGAACATTTGTGAACAGCAGTTTTCAGTTCTTTCCACAGATTCTCGATTGGATTCAGGTCTGGACTTTGACTTGGCCATTCTAACACCTGGATATGTTTATTTTTGAACCATTCCATTGTAGATTTTGCTTTATGTTTTGGATCATTTGGTCTTTTGCAGACTCCATCAGGTTTTCTTCCAGAATGGTCCTGTATTTGGCTCCATCCATCTTCCCATCAATTTTAACCATCTTCCCTGTCGCTGCTGAAGAAAAGCAGGCCCAAACCATGATGCTGCCACCACCATGTTTGACAGTGGGGATGATGTGTTCAGGGTGAGGAGCTGTGCTGCTTTTACGCCAAACATAACGTTTTGCATTGTTGCCAAAAAGTTCAATTTTGGTTTCATCTGACCAGAGCACCTTCTTCCACATGTTTGGTGTGTCTCCCAGGTGGCTTGTGGCAAACTTTAAACGACACTTTTTATGGATATCTTTAAGAAATGGCTTTCTTCTTGCCACTCTTCCATAAAGGCCAGATTTGTGCAATATACGACTGATTGTTGTCCTATGGACAGAGTCTCCCACCTCAGCTGTAGATCTCTGCAGTTCATCCAGAGTGATCATGGGCCTCTTGGCTGCATCTCTGATCAGTCTTCTCCTTGTATGAGCTGAACGTTTAGAGGGACGGCCAGGTCTCGGTAGATTTGCAGTGGTCTGATACTCCTTCCATTTCAATATTATCGCTTGCACAGTGCTCCTTGGGATGTTTAAAGCTTGGGAAATCTTTTTGTATCCAAATCCGGCTTTAAACTTCTTCACAACAGTATCTCGGACCTGCCTGGTGTGTTCCTTGTTCTTCATGATGCTCTCTGCGCTTTTGACGGACCTCTGAGACTATCACAGTGCAGGTGCATTTATACGGAGACTTGATTACACACAGGTGGATTGTATTTATCATCATTAGTCATTTAGGTCAACATTGGATCATTCAGAGATCCTCACTGAACTTCTAGAGAGAGTTTGCTGCACTGAAAGTAAAGGGGCTGAATAATTTTGCACGCCCAATTTCTCAGTTTTTGATTTGTTAAAAAAGTTTGAAATATCCAATAAATGTCGTTCCACTTCATGATTGTGTCCCACTTGTTGTTGATTCTTCACAAAAAAATACAGTTTTATATCTTTATGTTTGAAGCCTGAAATGTGGCAAAAGGTCGCAAAGTTCAAGGGGGCCAAATACTTTCGCAAGGCACTGTATATTCAATTACATTTGCTTTATTGGCATGACATAACAATGTACATATCGCCAAATCTTACTTTAGAGATTTACAAAACATAATTATGATCAAAATTGTCAATGGGACAACAATAACCAAGGGTCAAAATAACCATATATTGAACAATAACAATAAGCATAGAGTACATGTGCAGGTTGGTTGGTCTGTCAGACACTGTCCCTGAGCCTGTACTTTGTCAAGGTTTGTCTCTCTCTCTCTCAGCCTTTCAGTCTCTCAGTATCCCCCTCTCTCACTTCCTCCCCGGGCGCCGAAGACGTGGATGTCGATTAAGACAGCCCCCTGTACCTCTCTGATTCAGAGGGGTTGGGTTAAATGCTGAAGACACATTTCAGTTGAAGGCATTCAGTTGTACAACTGACAAGGTTCCCCCCCTTTCCCTTCCCCTCATTCAGACTCCAGCACCTACGCTCATTTTCTGTTCGAAGCGTTTGACACCCACAAGAATGGAACGGTGAGCTTCGAAGACTTCGTCACAGGCTTGTCAATCATCCTGAGAGGCTCTGTCACAGAGAAACTCAACTGGGCTTTTAACCTCTACGACCTCAACAAAGATGGCTTCATCACCAAAGAGGTATGGTACGATGTGTGTGTGTGTGTGTGTGTGTGTGTGTATGTATGTACAGTTGAAGTCGGAAGTTTGCATACACCTTAGTCAAATACATTTAAACTCAGTTTTTCACAATTCCTGACATTTAATCCTAGTAAGAATTCTCTGTTTTAGGTCAGTTAGGATCACCACTTTATTTTTAGAATGTGTAATGTCAGAATAATAGTAGAGAGAACGATTTATTTCAGATTTTATTTATTTCATCACATTCCCAGTGGGTTAGAAGTTTACATACACTCAATTAGTATTTGGTAGCATTGCCTTTAAATTGCTTAACTTGGGTCTAACGTTTCGGGTAGCCTTCCACAAGCTTACCACAATACATTGGGTGAATTTTGTCCCATTCCTCCTGACAGAGCTGGTGTAACTGAGTCAGGTTTATAAGACCTCCTTGTTCACACACGTTTTTCAGTTCTGCCCACAAATGTTCTATAGGATTGAGGTCAGGGCTTTGTGATGTCCACTCCAATACCTTGACTTAGTTGTCCTTAAGCCATTTTGCCACAACTTTGGAAGTATGCTTGGGGTCATTGTCTATTTGGAAGACCCATTTACAACCAATATTTAACTGATGTCTTGAGATGTTGCTTCAATATAGCCACGTAATTGTCCGTCCTCATGATGCCATCTATTTTGTGAAGTGCACCAGTCCCTCCTGCAGCAAAGCACTACCACAACATGATGCTCCCACCCCCGTGCTTCATGGTTGGGATGGTGTTCTTTGGCTTGCAAGCCTCCCACTTTTCCCTCCAAACATAACAATGGTCATTATGGCCAAACAGTTCTATTTTTGTTTCATCAGACCAGAGGATATTTCTCCAAAAAGTATGATCTTTGTCCCCATGTGCCGTAGCAAACCGTAGTCTGGCTTTTAATGGCGGTTTTGGAGCAGTGGCTTCTTCCTTCCTGAGTGGCCTTTCAGGTTATGTCGATATAGGACTCGTTTTACTGTGGATATAGATAGTTTTGTACCTGTTTCCTCCAGCATCTTCACGAGGTCCTTTGCTGTTGTTCTGGAATTGATTTGCACTTTTCATGTTCATCTCTAGGAGACAGAACACGTCTCCTTCCTGAGCGGTATGACAGCTGCCTGGTCCCATGGTGTTTATACTTGCGTACTATTGTTTGTACAGATGAACGTGGTACCTTCAGGCGTTTGGAAATTGCTCCTAAGGATGAACCAGACTTGTGGAGGTCTACACATTTTTTTTCTGAGGTCTTGGCTGATTTCTTTTGATTTTCCCCTGATGTCAAGCAAAGATGCATTAAATCTGAAGGTCGGCCTTGAAATACTTCCACAGATACACCTCCAATTGAATCAAATTATGACAATTAGCCTGTCAGAAGCTTCTAAAGCCATGACATCATTTTCTGAAAATGTCCAAGCTGTTTGAAGGCACTTAGTGTATGTAAACTTCTGACCCACTGGAATTGTAATATTTATTTAACTAAGTTAAATAATCTGTCTGTAAACAATTATTGTAAAAATGACTTGTGTCATCCACAAAGTAGATGTCCTAACCGACTGTCCAATACTATAGTTTGCTGACAAGAAATTTGTGGAGGGGTTGAAAAACAAGTTTTAATGACTCCAACATAAGTGTATGTAAACTTCCGACTTTAACTGTATGTATGTATGTATGTATGTATGTGTGTGTGTGTGTGTGTGTGTGCAAATATGTTTTATCTTCTAAACTATTCCCCCATCGTCCCCTCTGTGTGTGCGTGTTTGTGTGTGTGAGCACAAATATGTGTGCGTGTGTGTGTGCATGTTTGTGCGTGCATGTGTATTTGTGTGTGTGCCTCTGTGTGTGTCTCTGTGTGTGTGTGTTTCAGGAGATGACTGATATAATGAGCTCTATCTATGACATGATGGGGACGTGTACGTACCCCTGTATGCAGAACGACGCCCCCAAGGAGCACGTCGACAACTTCTTCCAGGTAACACACCTAACCACAGATCTAGGATCAGATGAACAACTTCTTCCAGGTAACACCTAACCACAGATCTAGGATCAGATAAACAACACCTAACCACAGATCTAAACCTTGATTCAATCCTACTGCGCTTGTAGACAGTAGCACATTGTAAAGGCCATGTTACTGCGTTAGTGGAGATTACATTCAAGGTAAACTGAGAAGATGTCGGCTCAATTAGAATGACCTTTCAATGCTTTAGCACGGTATCTAATGGAATCCAGGCCCCAGGGTTAGATAAGTCTACCTCCAGTGTTTTCTAATGGAATCCAGGCCCCAGGGTTAGATAAGTCTACCTCCAGTGTTTTCTAATTGAATCCAGGCTCCAGGGTTAGATAAGTCTACCTCCAGTGGTATCTAATGGAATCCAGGCCCCAGGGTTAGATAAGTCTACCTCCAGTGGTATCTAATGGAATCCAGGCCCCAGGGTTAGATAATTCTACCTCCAGTGGTATCTAATGGAATCCAGGCCCCAGGGTTAGATAATTCTACCTCCAGTATTTTCTAATTGAATCCAGGCCCCAGGGTTAGATAATTCTACCTCCAGTGTTTTCTAATTGAATCCAGGCTCCAGGGTTAGATAATTCTACCTCCAGTGTTTTCTAATTGAATCCAGGCTCCAGGGTTAGATAATTCTACCTCCAGTGTTTTCTAATTGAATCCAGGCTCCAGGGTTAGATAAGTCTACCTCCAGTGTTTTCTAATTGAATCCAGGCCCCAGGGTTAGATAAGTCTACCTCCAGTGTTTTCTAATTGAATCCAGGCCCCAGGGTTAGTTAATTCTACCTCCAGTGTTTTCTAATTGAATCCAGGCCCCAGGGTTAGGTAAGTCTACCTCCAGTGTTTTCTAATTGAATCCAGGCCCCAGGGTTAGTTAATTCTACCTCCAGTGTTTTCTAATTGAATCCAGGCCCCAGGGTTAGATAATTCTACCTCCAGTGTTTTCTAATTGAATCCAGGCTCCAGGGTTAGATAATTCTACCTCCAGTGTTTTCTAATTGAATCCAGGCTCCAGGGTTAGATAAGTCTACCTCCAGTGTTTTCTAATTGAATCCAGGCCCCAGGGTTAGATAAGTCTACCTCCAGTGTTTTCTAATTGAATCCAGGCCCCAGGGTTAGTTAATTCTACCTCCAGTGTTTTCTAATTGAATCCAGGCCCCAGGGTTAGATAAGTCTACCTCCAGTGTTTTCTAATTGAATCCAGGCCCCAGGGTTAGATAATTCTACCTCCAGTGTTTTCTAATTGAATCCAGGCCCCAGGGTTAGATCATTCTACCTCCAGTGTTTTCTAATTGAATCCAGGCCCCAGGGTTAGGTAAGTCTACCTCCAGTGTTTTCTAATTGAATCCAGGCCCCAGGGTTAGTTAATTCTACCTCCATTGTTTCCTAATTGAATCCAGGCCCCAGGGTTAGTTAATTCTACCTCCAGTGTTTCCTAATTGAATCCAGGCCCCATGGTTAGTTAATTCTACCTCCAGTGTTTCCTAATTGAATCCAGGCCCCAGGGTTAGTTAATTCTACCTCCAGTGTTTTCTAATTGAATCCAGGCCCCATGGTTAGTTAATTCTACCTCCAGTATTTTCTAATTGAATCCAGGCCCCAGGGTTAGTTAATTCTACCTCCAGTGTTTTCTAATTGAATCCAGGCCCCATGGTTAGTTAATTCTACCTCCAGTGTTTTCTAATTGAATCCAGGCCCCATGGTTAGTTAATTCTACCTCCAGTGTTTCCTAATTGAATCCAGGCCCCAGGGTTAGTTAATTCTACCTCCAGTGTTTCCTAATTGAATCCAGGCCCCAGGGTTAGTTAATTCTACATCCAGTGTTTTTCACAAAGGGTTTTAAAAGGACCCTCTAGACATAACCTCCTTATTGTTGCATTCTGACTTTGTGAACAACCAAAAGGTCAAATAGAGGTTGCTTATATTTGTCCTGTTTCAGATGCAGGTGTGTAACCTGTACAGTGTGTGGTGTGAAATGGAAATGTGTTTGTTGCACATCCCACGGAGACACCCGTCGGAGTCACGGCCAGGGATCAGAGTAGCATATTCAACTGTTTCTCTGTTTCACTCTGTCAGAAAATGGACAAGAACAAAGATGGCGTGGTCACCATTGAGGAGTTTCTGGAGTCTTGTCAAAAGGTTTGTGTGTCGGTGTGTCTGTGTGTCTGTGTGTGTGTGTGTGTGTCTGTCTGTCTATCTGTCTATCTGTCTGTCTGTCTGTCTGTCTGTCTGTCTGTCTGTCTGTCTGTCTGTGTGTCTGTGTGTCTGTGTGAGTGTGTCTGTGTCTGTCTGCGTGTGTCTGTCTGCGTGTGTCTGTGTCTGTCTGCGTGTGTCTGTGTGAGTGTGTCTGCGTCTGTCTGTGTGAGTGTTTCTGTGTCTGTCTGTCTGTCTGTGTGAGTGTGTCTGTCTGTCTGTCTGTCTGTCTGTCTGTCTGTCTGTCTGTCTGTGTGTCTGTGTCTGTCTGCGTGTGTCTGTCTGTCTCTGTGTCTGTCTGCGTGTGTCTGTGTGAGTACCTGTTTGTGTGTGTGTGTGTGTGTCTGTGTCTGTCTGCGTGTGTCTGTGTGGGTACCTGTTTGTCTGTTTGTGTGTGTGTGTCTGTGTCTGTCTGTGTGTGTCTGTGTGGGTACCTGTTTGTGTGTGTGTGCGCATGTGTTCAATTTCAGCATGATTCTATAGGATATGATTATTTATGACGTGATTTAATCATATTTAAAACATCACAATGTGAAGTTTATTTCCACAAATGTGTGTTTTTTTCATCAGAAATGATTTCTTGAAGTACATCCACAGGTACACCTCCAATTGACTCAAATTATGTAAATTGGCCTATCAGAAGCTTCTAAAGCCATGACATCATTTTCTGGAATTTTCCAAGCTGTTTAAAGGCTCAGTCATTTAGTGTATGTAAACTTCTGACCCACTGGAATTGTGATACAGTGAATTATAAGTGAAATAATCTGTCTGTAAACAATTGTTGGAAAAATTACTTGTGTCATCCACAAAGTAGATGTCCTAACCGACTTGCCAAAACTATAGTGTGTTAACAAGAGATTTGTGGAGTGGTTGAAAAACGAGTTTCAATGACTCCAACATAAGTGTATTTACACTTCCGACTTCAACTGTATATCTTTTAGTCTCTCTGAAATCAAATAATCTAGTGATAGATTAAACAAATACATGACTGTCATTGAACAACCCCATGACATGATGAGATGTGGAAAATCACACCAATCTCTTTCATAAGTTATTGAAACAATAATGCTAATTTACTAACATTGGATCTTCAACTTTTTATTTATTTAAGAACCTGTTACTGCTTCTGTACTGTTTAAACATTCTCTCCAACTGCTTCTTACCCGTTGTGCTTTTTGTCCCTTCCTGCCTCCTGTCCAGGATGAGAACATCATGCAGTCCATGCATCTGTTTGACAACGTCATTTAGTGATACTTCCTGTGGGTGTGGCCTAAAGGACAGGGTGCCCATATTTAGCCTCACAGTCTCCACCCCTAGCTCCCCTCTATCCCCAAACACAGACTCATTAGGGATGTCGGGGGTAAACGGTACCCCTCCATGGATCTCCACTCTCCTCCTACCTGGGAAGGTCAGACAACAGTTAGGTGTGCAATAGGTACACCTCCATGGGTCTCCACTCTCTCATCCACCTCTAGCCCATCTCTGCCCCCCAAAAGAGACAACCCTACCTGGGAAGGTCAGACAACAGTTAGGGGGTCAAGAGCCACGCCATGTTGGAGACCATATCACTCATTCTATATGACATCACATTCTCACTATGCAATAATGTTATTGATTCTCTAATTACTAGTTTGACAAAATGGTGGACTGTTATTATTCTAAGGACAAAAGGCTTTAAATGAAACAATAATCTCACTGCTTGGTATGAACTTGTTAACTGTGAGATGTATTATTATCAATCATCGACATTCTTCCATTTCTCAATGTTCTGGAAGGGAATCCCCTGGCTGACGGAATTACCCACAACCCTCCAATCATCCATATTGTGTCCTATTTACCTCAACAGAAATATGGTCCGGGTCTGTTTAGGTTTTTTTGTGCGTGACTTCTGGTTAAGCGCTTCCGGCCAATAGTTGGGAGCTAGCTAGCTAACTAACTCAGTATCGCTTCTCACAACTTTCCAAACATGGATTCACATAAATGGTAATTTTATGTTCTGTAAGGGGTTGCCACGGCAACTGTCAGAAACGGAAACTGTTCATGGAGCAGGAGTGTTTTGACCACCAAACTTTTTTGAGGAACGAGTGCAGTTGTGAGGCTCCTTTTGATTTGCACCCACCTCCTAAAGACGAGGAGTCTCTTTGGCTTTGGCTCAAAGCATTGAAAAGATGCTGTGAAGAAGTCAATGGAACTCAATCAAAACAATCGAATTGCCATGGAAACGCGTGGGGGAAAGATGTCATGGGGGAAAGATCCCAAATCTCCTCATTGCCCCCCAGCAAAATGAACCTACATTTAGGCGTGTTATTATTTACAGTATAGAGTATGTGTACTATGTTGTGGTAAAAATCAGAAATTTAATGCTTGTATGGATGTCAACCACAGGAGGTTGGTGGCACCTTAATTGGGGAGGACGGGCTCATAGTAATGGCTGAAGCGAAATCGTTGGAATGGTATCAAATGCATCAAACACATGCGATTGAAGCCATTCCATTCGCTCCGTTCCAGCCTTTATCATGAGCCGTCCTCCCCTCAGCAGCCTCCTGTGATGTCAACCCCAATGTTCAGGTCATCGTCACCAACCACCGACATTAGTTAAAAAACGACTTTGACTACACCACTGATTTCTGTATGCTAGCTATGCTACCAGCTTTTATGAAGGTGAGTTAGCATTTATCAGTCACTCCTTCTAAACTTGAAAAGTACAACTCCTAAATGATGCAGCAAAAACAGCCAAATAAATTCAAATCAGACTTTAGTAACCACATTGTGGGCCTGTTTAGAATGCATCAATCATGACGGATTGATGAATATACACTTTGTTACATCAGATACAGTGCCTTGCGAAAGTATTCGGCCCCCTTGAACTTTGCGACCTTTTGCCACATTTCAGGCTTCAAACATAAAGATATAAAACTGTATTTTTTTTGTGAAGAATCAACAACAAGTGCGACACAATCATGAAGTGGACCGACATTTATTGGATATTTCAAACTTTTTTAACAAATCAAAAACTGAAAAATTGGGCGTGCAAAATTATTCAGCCCCCTTAAGTTAATACTTTGTAGCGCCACCTTTTGCTGCGATTACAGCTGTAAGTCGCTTGGGGTATGTCTCTATCTATATTTTGCACATTGAGAGACTGAAATGTTTTCCCATTACTCCTTGCAAAACAGCTCGAGCTCAGTGAGGTTGGATGGAGAACATTTGTGAACAGCAGTTTTCAGTTCTTTCCACAGATTCTCGATTGGATTCAGGTCTGGACTTTGACTTGGCCATTCTAACACCTGGATATGTTTATTTTTGAACCATTCCATTGTAGATTTTGCTTTATGTTTTGGATCATTGTCTTGTTGGAAGACAAATCTCCGTCCCAGTCTCAGGTCTTTTGCAGACTCCATCAGGTTTTCTTCCAGAATGGTCCTGTATTTGGCTCCATCCATCTTCCCATCAATTTTAACCATCTTCCCTGTCCCTGCTGAAGAAAAGCAGGCCCAAACCATGATGCTGCCACCACCATGTTTGACAGTGGGGATGGTGTGTTCAGCTGTGTTGCTTTTACGCCAAACATAACGTTTTGCATTGTTGCCAAAAAGTTCAATTTTGGTTTCATCTGACCAGAGCACCTTCTTCCACATGTTTGGTGTGTCTCCCAGGTGGCTTGTGGCAAACTTTAGACACTTTTTATGGATATCTTTAAGAAATGGCTTTCTTCTTGCCACTCTTCCATAAAGGCCAGATTTGTGCAATATACGACTGATTGTTGTCCTATGGACAGAGTCTCCCACCTCAGCTGTAGATCTCTGCAGTTCATCCAGAGTGATCATGGGCCTCTTGGCTGCATCTCTGATCAGTCTTCTCCTTGTATGAGCTGAAAGTTTAGAGGAACGGCCAGGTCTCGGTAGATTTGCAGTGGTCTGATACTCCTTCCATTTCAATATTATCGCTTGCACAGTGCTCCTTGGGATGTTTAAAGCTTGGGAAATCTTTTTGTATCCAAATCCGGCTTTAAACTTCTTCACAACAGTATCTCGGACCTGCCTGGTGTGTTCCTTGTTCTTCATGATGCTCTCTGCGCTTTTAACGGACCTCTGAGACTATCACAGTGCAGGTGCATTTATACGGAGACTTGATTACACACAGGTGGATTGTATTTATCATCATTAGTCATTTAGGTCAACATTGGATCATTCAGAGATCCTCACTGAACTTCTGGAGAGAGTTTGCTGCACTGAAAGTAAAGGGGCTGAATAATTTTGCACGCCCAATTTTTCAGTATTTGATTTGTTAAAAAAGTTTGAAATATCCAATAAATGTCGTTCCACTTCATGATTGTGTCCCACTTGTTGTTGATTCTTCACAAAAAAATACAGTTTTATATCTTTATGTTTGAAGCCTGAAATGTGGCAAAAGGTCGCAAAGTTCAAGGGGGCCGAATACTTTCGCAAGGCACTGTATGTTGAATGTGCACCAATCCGGCGTCCCTCTTATGTCCCCCACGGTCTGCGTTCCATTGACCTCTTTACAGCATCTGTAGTGTCTGCATGCTGTGTGTTTTAAAAAGGACAATAAGTCATATTTCATGTGGTTGTGTGTGTACTGTATGTGCTGGAGATGACTCCTTCTGAAAGTGTCTGTGTATATTTGTGTACAGACATGATGTTGATGATGTCTGTACAAACCCAAATATAAGTGAATAAACCACTGTTGCTATGCAAACAAATGTAAATGTTTTATTTGTAGTGTTGGAATCGGCTAAACTTCCAACATTGAGATATGAAATAAATGATAGAGAAGAAGCCTTGGACAGGAAGAGTGAAAGAGACTCTGGGTTGTGTGTCAGACGTTAAGGGTTCTCTGTGGGAAGACAGATGGCTGTGGAGTGTGTTAGGTGGAAGGGAGAAGAGCAACGGTTGAGATAGGGGAGACAGATGGACGTCTGTGGACTAGGGGAAGGAGGGGTTGAGATCTGTGGACTAGGGGAAGTAGGGGTTGAGATAGGGGAGACAGATGGACATCTGGACTAGGGGAAGGAGGGGTTGAGATAGGGGAGACAGATGGACATCTGGACTAGGGGAAGGAGGGGTTGAGATAGGGGAGACAGACGGACGTCTGGACTAGGGGAAGGAGGGGTTGAGATAGGGGAGACAGATGGACATCTGTGGACCAAGGGAAGGAGGGGTTGAGATAGGACAGACAGACGGACATCTGTGGACTAGAGGAAGGAGGGGTTGAGATAGGGGAGACAGACGGACGTCTGTGGACTAGGGGAAGGAGGGGTTAAGATAGGGGAGACAGATGGACATCTGTGGACTAGGGGAAGGAGGGGTTGAGGTCAGGAGGTGAGGTCAGTTCCCTTTAATAAGGGAGTAATCAGGGTTTAGAATCTGGTTACCTTCTTCCTTTAGAACCATAAGATGTAAGGATAGGAGAGAAGGAGGAGTGTCTTAAGTGGGATGTATATAACTGTGATGGTGAGAAATGTTTTGCTGTCTGAATACAGCTGTACAGAACCTTTGGGAAGAATTAAACTTGGTTAAAGCTTCTCTAGTGTCTGTGAGTCATTTACTCTGAAAAATAAGAACCTAACAGTAGTT
Source organism: Oncorhynchus clarkii lewisi (assembly GCF_045791955.1). NCBI lineage: Eukaryota > Metazoa > Chordata > Actinopteri > Salmoniformes > Salmonidae > Oncorhynchus > Oncorhynchus clarkii. The sequence continues at coordinate 9,227,294 of NC_092159.1, forward strand.
ACTGTATGTACAGTACAAGAGCTGTGATTTTTAAAGCTACTTTGAAGATACTGTTATAACAAGGTGAAAACAATGACAATGAAGTTGAATCTGAACAGTTTATTAAACACAATCCACACTTAACAGTTTCCAGTATTTTGTATATTTATAAAAGCGATAAGAGACGTTGCATCAGGACACTGAGGCAAAATATTACCATCAATTTGTCATAAAACCAATAATAAATGTATACAAACAAACCAAGTAAACATATACATGATGATTATTAGATGATACATATATTATGTATCATCTAACAGCACTGTATAATGTAATAGAATAGTACAGGACTGTATACTGTAATAGAATAGTACAGGACTGTATACTGTAATAGAATAGTACAGGACTGTATACTGTAATAGAATAGTACAGGACTGTATACTGTAATAGAATAGCACAGGACTGTATACTGTAATAGAATAGTACAGGACTGTATAATGTAATAGAATAGTACAGGACTGTATACTGTAATAGAATAGTACAGGACTGTATACTGTAATAGAATAGCACAGGACTGTATACTGTAATAGAATAGTACAGGACTGTATAATGTAATAGAATAGTACAGTACTGTATAATGTAACAGAATAGTACAGGACTGTATACTGTAATAGAATAGTACAGGACTGTATACTGTAATAGAATAGTACAGGACTGTATACTGTAATAGAATAGTACAGGACTGTATACTGTAATAGAATAGTACAGGACTGTATAATGTAATAGAATAGTACAGTACTGTATAATGTAATAGAATAGTACAGGACTGTATAATGTAATAGAATAGTACAGGACTGTATAATGTAATAGAATAGTACAGTACTGTATAATGTAACAGAATAGTACAGGACTGTATAATGTAATAGAATAGTACAGGACTGTATACTGTAATAGAATAGTACAGTACTGTATAATGTAATAGAATAGTACAATACTGTAATAGAATAGTACAGTACTGTATAATGTAATAGAATAGTACAATACTGTAATAGAATAGTACAGTACTGTATACTGTATAATGTAATAGAATAGTACAATACTGTAATAGAATAGTACAGGACTGTATAATGTAATAGAATAGTACAATACTGTAATAGAATAGTACAGTACTGTATAATGTAATAGAATAGTACAATACTGTAATAGAATAGTACAGGACTGTATAATGTAATAGAATAGTACAATACTGTAATAGAATAGTACAGGACTGTATAATGTAATAGAATAGTACAATACTGTAATAGAATAGTACAGTACTGTATAATGTAATAGAATAGTACAATACTGTAATAGAATAGTACAGGACTGTATAATGTAATAGAATAGTACAATACTGTAATAGAATAGTACAGTACTGTATAATGTAATAGAATAGTACAATACTGTAATAGAATAGTACAGGACTGTATAGGCGAGGTCAGTACAGGTGCATCAAAGCTGGGACCGAGAGACTGAAAAAAAGCTTCTATCTCAAGGCCATCAGACTGTTAAACGGCCACCACTGAGTGGCTGCTGCCAACACACTGACTCAACTCCAGCCACTTTAATAATGGGAATTGATGGGAAATGATGTAAAATATATCACTAGCCACTTTAAACAATGCTACCTAATATAATGTTTACATACCCTACATTATTCATCTCATATGTATACGTATACACTGTACTCTATATCATCTACTGCATCTTTATGTAATACATGTATCACTAGCCACTTTAACTATGCCACTTTGTTTACATACTCATCTCATATGTATATACTGTACTCGATACCATCTACTGTATCTTGCCTATGCCGCTCTGTACCATCACTCATTCATATATCTTTATGTACATATTCTTTATCCCCTTACACTTGTGTCTATAAGGTAGTAGTTTTGGAATTGTTAGCTAGATTACTTGTTGGTTATTACTGCATTGTCGGAACTAGAAGCACAAGAATTTCGCTACACTCGCATTAACATCTGCTAACCATGTGTATGTGACAAATAAAATTTGATTTGATTTGATTTATAATGTAATATAATAGTACAGGACTGTATAATGTAATAGAATAGTACAGGACTGTATAATGTAACAGAATGGTACTGTAGAATGTAATAGATTAGTACAGTATAGTATAATGTAATAGAATAGTACAGTACTGTATAATGTAATAGAATAGTACAGTACTGTATAATGTAATAGAATAGTACAGTACTGTATACTGTAATAGAATAGTACAGGACTGTATAATGTAATATAATAGTACAGGACTGTATACTGTAACAGAATAGTACAGTACTGTATAATGTAAGAGAATAGTTCAGTACTGTATACTGTAATAGAATAGTACTGTATACTGTAATAAAACAGTACTGTATACTGTAATAAAACAGTACTGTATACTGTAATAGAATAGAAACAAAATAGAATAAAAATATTGAATGTTCATATATAATCTCATAATTTTGATTATAAGTGTATATATTTTTTAATGAAAAATGTAAATAAGAATAATTTATATATATACACACACACTACTGGTCAAAAGTTTGGGGTCACTTAGAAATGTCTTTGTTTTTAAAAGAAAAGCAAATTTTTTGTCCATTAATTAAAATAACATCAAATTGATCAGAAATACAGTGTAGACGTTGTTAATGTTGTAAATGACTATTGTAGCTGGAAACGGCTGATTTTTTATGGTATATCTACATAGGTATACAGAGGCCCATTATCAGCAACCATCACTCCTGTGTTCCAATGGCACGTTGTGTTAGCTAATCCAAGTTTATCATTTTAAAAGGCTAATTGATCATTTGAAAACCCTTTTGCAATTATGTTAGCACAGCTAAAAACTGTTGTCCTGATTAAAGAAGCAATAAAACTGGCCTTAGACTCATTGAGTATCTGGAGTATCAGCATTTGTGGGTTTGATTACAGGCTCAAAATGGCAAGAAACAAATAACTTTCTTCTGAAACTCATCATTCTATTCTTGTTCTGAGAAACTAAGGCTATTCCATGCGAGAAATTGCCAAGAAACTGAAGATCTCGTACAACGCTGTGTACTACTCCCTTCACAGAACAGCGCAAACTGGCTCTAACCAGAATAGAAAGAGGAGTGGGAGGCCCCGGTGCACAACTGAGCAAGAGGACAAGTACAGCATTGTTTATAAGACAAAACTGACCATAGATCAGCACTTCGACTAAGTGTGAATACAATAGTCCTGTGTGTCTCAGTTGGTAGAGCATGGTGCATGGTTTCCATTCCCAATGGGGCCACCGGCATGTAAAATGTATTCACACATAATTATAAGTCGCTTTGGATAAAAGCATTTTCTAACTGGCAAATCTTATGATACATTATTATAACACTTAGTTGGACTATACAGGTCCAGCTATACAGGGTTTCTGTCAAACTTGTGTTCAGGTCTTCTTGGTTCTGGGTTTGTTGTGTTCAGGTCCTCTTGGTTCTGGGTTTGTTGTGTTCAGGTCCTCTTGGTTCTGGGTTTGTTGTGTTCAGGTCCTCTTGGTTCTGGGTTTGTTGTGTTCAGGTTTTCTTGGTTCTGGGTTTGTCGTGTTCAGGTCTTCTTGGTTCTGGGTTTGTTGTGTTCAGGTTTTCTTGGTTCTGGGTTTGTTGTGTTCAGGTCTTCTTGGTTCTGGGTTTGTTGTGTTCAGGTTTTCTTGGTTCTGGGTTTGTCGTGTTCAGGTCTTCTTGGTTCTGGGTTTGTTGTGTTCAGGTTTTCTTGGTTCTGGGTTTGTTGTGTTCAGGTCTTCTTGGTTCTGGGTTTGTTGTGTTCAGGTCCTCTTAGTTCTGGGTTTGTTGTGTTCAGGTCTTGGTTCTGGGTTTGTTGTGTTCAGGTCTTCTTGGTTCTGGGTTTGTTGTGTTCAGGTCTTCTTGGTTCTGGGTTTGTTGTGTTCAGGTTTTCTTGGTTCTGGGTTTTTTGTGTTCAGGTCCTCTTGGTTCTGGGTTTGTTGTGTTCAGGTCTTGGTTCTGGGTATGTTGTGTTCAGGTCTTGGTTCTGGGTATGTTGTGTTCAGGTCCTCTTGGTTCTGGGTTTGTTGTGTTCAGGTCTTGGTTCTGGGTATGTTGTGTTCAGGTCTTCTTGGTTCTGGGTTTGTTGTGTTCAGGTCTTCTTGGTTCTGGGTTTGTTGTGTTCAGGTCCTCTTGGTTCTGGGTTTGTTGTGTTCAGGTCTTGGTTCTGGGTATGTTGTGTTCAGGTCTTCTTGGTTCTGGGTTTGTTGTGTTCAGGTCTTCTTGGTTCTGGGTATGTTGTGTTCAGGTCTTGGTTCTGGGTTTGTTGTGTTTAGGTCTTGGTTCTGGGTATGTTGTGTTCAGGTCTTCTTGGTTCTGGGTTTGTTGTGTTCAGGTCTTCTTGGTTCTGGGTTTGTTGTGTTCGGGTCTTCTTGGTTCTGGGTTTGTTGTGTTCAGGTCTTCTTGGTTCTGGGTTTGTTGTGTTCAGGTCTTCTTGGTTCTGGGTTTGTTGTGTTCAGGTCTTCTTGGTTCTGGGTTTGTTGTGTTCAGTTCTTCTTGGTTCTGGGTTTGTTGTGTTCAGGTCTTCTTGGTTCAGGTTTGTTGTGTTCAGGTCTTCTTGGTTCTAGGTTTGTTGTGTTCAGGTCTTCTTGGTTCTGGGTTTGTAATGTTCAGGTCTTCTTGGTTCAGGTTTGTTGACTGTACTGTAGAGAACAGAGGAGTCCTCCTCAGCTGCTTGTGCTGCTGTGGGTCTGAGAAGAGAGAAACAGAAATGAAACAGAATCTGCATCCCCCCAAAAACCTTCATATACTCTTTATAGTGCATTACTTTGAGCAAGGCCTCTAAGGTTCTGGTGAAATGTAGTGCACTAAATAAGGAATAGGGTTCCATTTGGAACACAGAATAGTTCCTCAAAACCACCACTCTCTCATTATAGACATGGGAATTGTCTTGAGATTTCCATTGTTAGGTTTGTAATGAAATGACATCACTAGTGGCCACTGAGGGTCAACTCTTTTGCTTATTGATGACATCATGGTCTTCTCGTTCCAATAAGTAGCAACATATGAATGAGCTGTAATCAAGAATATAGCTTGTTTACAACCAAATCTAAAAAAATTATATGTAAATAGTATGTTATAGAAGGGGCAGATTCTTTTTGCGATTTCACTCGTTTTTGAGAAACTATCCCCAACCATCAATTCACTTCGTTGTTCAGTCAGTGGGCTCCAAAAACACCCCAAAACATCATTTTAGAAACTAAGAAGCTCTAAGTAGTCTGTAGTTATGCATGTCTTTAGATGTTGTACACATGAAATGGTGTCATTCTGAACTCCGTAACGTCATGTTCCATGTTGTTGAGACTTGAACGATGCTTCTCGTCCGTTCTAGCAGCCTGATACACAGAGAATAGAACAGTTGGACGGAGAAACAGCAGGAGTCACACAAAACGGAATATAACGTTGTGGATAAAGTTCAGAATGACACAATGTCATGTGTACAACTGTTACATCTAAAGACCTGCATCACTATACTGAGATATTTATGTTTCTAAAAGGACGTCTTAGGGGGTTTTTGGAGCATTTGTTCATGTTTTTTCAGAGCCTCTGTACTGCACAACGAGGATGAGGAAGTGAATTGGTGGTTTCCCTAAAACAAGTGAAATTGCAAAAAAAAGGTGTCTGGACCCTTCTGGAACATGGCATTTAGATAAAAAAAATAGAAATTTGGTTGTAAAAAAGCCAACTTCTCCTTTAATGTGGTGTATTCACAATGCTCTAGAAATGTCTCTATGTTATTTTAATGGCAGACTATAATCACCGGTTGGCATTACTGGGGCAGTTGAATTTCACAGCATCGTACTGGACATCCTCTTCCTGTTTCTGGGGTTTACACAGCTGGACGGTGGAGTACAGAGGCACTTCCTGGTTTTTGGAGCTAGAGAAGTGGACGCTGGCGTAGTGGACATCGTCCTGGTCGACGGTGGATGCTGTCTGTGCTGCAGTATGGGCTGTGGACATGCTTGAGACGTTTTCATACACTGGACTAGAGTCTCTCTGATGGGAAGAGGACAGACAACATAATGAGTAGAAATGTTCCACCAAGCAATACACATAATCTGATTCCAACAGACTCACCTGTACATTCTCTGTTTCCAACAGACTCACCTGTACATTCTCTGTTTCCAACAGACTCACCTGTACATTCTCTGTTTCCAACAGACTCACCTGTACATTCTCTGTTTCCAACAGACTCACCTGTACATTCTCTGATTCCAACAGACTCACCTGTACATTCTCTGATATGTCTCTTGTGTCAGAGGTGGATATGGAGGCCTTCTTCCTGGTTTACACATTAATGGATTAATTAATTATTGAATGAATGAATGAATGAATCAATGAACAAATGAAGTTAATAAAAAGGTGTTAGAGTGAAATAATCTTTAAAATAATCTCTCACCTGAACCACATGAGTCCAGAGAGACAGAGGATGAGAACCAGAACCACCACTATGATTCCTACAGCTGCAGTCACAACTGATGTTTGTTTCCCTACAATAAAATATGGATTATATGAGCCCTGGCATATAATAAACTGAACATAAACATAGTCCAGGACAATAATACAATATTTGTTAACTGATCTAATCTGAATGTATATATAATTATAAAACAAAGTACAATAAGCCAAAGTACAATTATTAATATTAGTTTGAAACATAATTTTGTGTTGAAATATATAAGATGGAACTTCACCTGGTAAAATGATCATCAATGCTGTAGAGTTCCCAGATCCTCTTCTATTCCAGGCCTCACAGTGGTAATGTCCACTGTCCTTAGACTTGAAGTTACTGATGTTGTACATCTGTCCACATCCATTTAGAAAAGTCTCATTTTGAAAGTACCAGGTGTATTTGTCCACAGGTGGGTTGGCATCACTGCTGCAGGTCAGAGTCACTGAACTGCCCTCCACTATTTCACCAGAGGGACTGACTGACACTGAGGTGTTCTTTGGGCCGTCTGGTGGACAATATGTAACAACAGTGTATTAAATAGTGTTTTACTTGTTATTGAAATATGAATTTAAATGTGATCCTCTGATTAAAAGATGAGGTTAGATGAACTTACACTGAACGTCCACAGACACAGAAGAAGAGTTGAGACGTCCATATTTATTCTCAGTCTCACAGTAATATTCTCCACTGTCCTCAGAGATGATGTTAGTGATGCTGTAACTCTGTCCTGATGCTTTTGGTGAGGTTACGTTCTTCTTGTACCAGGTGTATTTGTCCACAGGTGGGTTGGCATCACTGCTGCAGGTCAGAGTCACTGAACTGCCCTCCACTATTTCACCAGAGGGACTGACTGACACTGAGGTGCTCTTTGGTTTATCTGATGTAAAGGAGAATTTGTCAGAGGGATATGACTAGTATATTTACCACAGTAGTATATTTACAAATTAAATGTCATGTCAAAATAAATTATCTGTTTAGTTAGAGAACTATCTAAAACTCTAACTTACACAAAACTTTAACAAATACACATTTTGAGATGTTATGCTTCAGGACTATTTCATTTAGTTATAATTGTTTTGCTACCTTCTCATTCAAACACTGATCTGTACTTTACTCACACTTCACATCCATGTTGATGGTCCTAGACCTGTCTGTCCCCATCTCATTCTGGGACACACAGTAGTACTCTCCAGTGTCAGATGACTGGATTTGATTGAAGACAAGCTGTGGTCCTGAAATACTCTGATAGTCACCTCCATTATTCTTGTACCACCAGGTGTAACTCTGTACAGGTGGGTTGGCATCACTGCTGCAGGTCAGAGTCACTGAACTGCCCTCCACTATTTCACCAGAGGGACTGACTGACACTGAGGTGTTCTTTGGTTTATCTGATGTAAAAGACCAAACATTTTTTTAAAGCAATATTAGCAATTAGTAAATTGTTTTATTTTTGTTCTAAAATTATTGATAAAGTCTTGTTTACCTGAATTTACATGATACTTGCTAAGTAGAATACTGTACTATTGTACTGTACTCACACACTGCAGGAGAGCTGAGACGGCCTTTTACAGTACAGGAGTAACTGTCTGCATCCTCACTGCTGATGGAGTACATGGGGGAGGAGTCCTCTTTTATAGGTTGTCTGTTCCTGTACCAGATGTAGGTGGGGTTGTCAGTCAGAGTACAGGTGGTGATACAGGTCAGTGTCTTCTGTCCCTCTGCAGCAGGAGTCACCTTCACCTGCAGACCTGAAACAATATGTATAAAATCACATACACCTCTGTGTTAACAGGATGGTCAATTTATTTATCCTGTAATTCATTATGATTTACAGTTGTATCATACAGGGTAGTGTTACCTGTGACAGACAGAGTTGTTCCTGGGAAACTATGACCCCAGTCAAAGTAGTATGTTTTAAAAGTGAAGCGATACTCAGCTGAGTCCTCCTCTCTCAGATCTGTGATTCTCAGGGTGAAGGGACCTCTGTATGTTCCAGTGTACTTCACACGACCTGCATACCCTGGGTCTCTGGTTAGGTCCTCTGGTGTCGACTTATCACTTCTAAACCAGAATGATGATGTGGTGGAATAATAACCAACATAAGTACAGGATATGTCCACTGTTGACCCCTTCAAGACACAGATTCTCCTCTTGGTGTAAGTTACTCTGTTGCAGCTCTGACCATCAACACCTGAAACATAGTGACATAACAAGAGGTCAATTGGATTATATTCTCAGTTCTTTCTAGAAATGCTAAACGTTCTCAAATGACAAAGTGAAACCAACACACACAGAGAGGTTAAACAGTATTGTTAATAAAGAAACACTCACACACTGCAGGAGAGCGGAGATCCTCATGGCCTTTTACAGCACAGGAGTAACTGTCTTCATAGTTACTGGAGACTGGGTCTTTGTACTGGGGGGAGGTGCTCTCATCTAGATGTTGTCCGTTCTTGTACCAGGTGTATGTGGGGTTACCAGTCAGAATACAGGTGGTGCTACAGGTCAGTGTCTTATACATTGAATACTGTTTAGGAGTCACCTTCACCTGAAAACCTAAATGAAAGGGGAGTAAAAACAGATTACATCATTTAGAATTAATGATTCATTTCCTGACTCTTCAAAACTGTATAATGTGCTATGCAGTGTTACCTGTAACAGTCTGAGTACAGAGTATGTAATGATGAATATAATTAGGTAAAGTATTACCCTTCTCATTGACCTTAAATGACTGATACTTCCTAAGTAGAATCCTAGTTTAATTCAGACTCACAAACTACAGGAGAGTGGAGAGCCTCGTGACCTTCAACAGCACAGGAGTAAATGTTCACAGTAGAATCCCAGACCACCAGCATATTACTGGAGTGTTGTTGGGAAGTGGGCTCATCTAGACGTTGTCCGTTCTTGTACCAGATGTAGGTGGGGTTGTCAGTCAGAGTACAGGTGGTGATACAGGTCAGTGTCTTCTGTCCCTCTGCAGCAGGAGTCACCTTCACCTGCAGACCTGAAACAATATGTATAAAACCACATACACCTCTGTGTTAACAGGATGGTTAATATAGTTATCCTGTAATTCATTATGATTTACAGTTGTATCATACAGTGTAGTATTTATTACCTGTGACAGACAGAGTTGTTCCTGGGAAACTATGACCCCATTCAATGTTGTTTGTTTTAAAAGTGAAGCGATACTCAGCTGAGTCCTCCTCTCTCAGATCTGTGATTCTCAGGGTGAAGGGACCTCTGTATGTTCCAGTGTACTTCACACGACCTGCATACCCTGGGTCTCTGGTTAGGTCTTCAGGGGTCGACTTATCACTTCTAAACCAGAATGATGATGTGGTGGAATAATAACCAACATAAGTACAGGATATGTCCACTGTTGACCCCTTCAAGACACAGATTCTCCTCTTGGTGTAAGTCACTCTGTTGCAGCTCTGACCCTGAACACCTGAAACATAATGACAAGAGGGCATTACTTATACATTTACACAGTAGAATCATGAACTGCAGTAATCCAGAATAGTTATGCCATCTGGTATTGTGTTGCAGTTTGGTTAGATAACTGTGAGGACTAAAAACTGAGTTAAATCCATACTCACACACTGCAGGAGAGTGGAGATCCTCATGGCCTTTTAAAGCACAGGAGTAACTGTCTGCATTTCTAAGGTAGTCTGAGTACTGGCTGGAAGTGTCTTCCTTTACTTTGTGTCCGTTCCTATACCAGATGTAGGTGGGGTTGTCAGTCAGAGTACAGGTGGTGCTACAGGTCAGTGTCACCCAATTTGGCCAAGTTTTAGAAGTTATCTTCACCTGCAGAGCTGGAATAGATCACAGCATTAAACCCTGAATCACTTATTGTCTTGTTTAATCACATGATGCAAGACATTCTCAAACTCATTTAATTCTCAAATCTGTTTCATATATACAAATCCAATTTCTAGACCTAAATGGACAGTAGATATTAATTCAACAGACTAGCAGTATAAAGCATGTTACTGTACCTGTTACAGACAGAGTGACTCCAGGGTCACCAGTATATAGAATGTTACTGTACCTGTAACAGACAGAGTGACTCCAGGGTCACCAGTATATAGAATGTTACTGTACCTGTTACAGACAGAGTGACTCCAGGATCACCAGTATATAGAATGTTACTGTACCTGTAACAGACAGAGTGACTCCAGGATCACCAGTATATAGAATGTAACTGTACCTGTAACAGACAGAGTGACTCCAGGATCTCCATAATATTTCCCTCTGGTCTGATCTGTTATGAATCTGAACTTGTACGTAACTGAGTCACTCTCTCTCAGGTCTGATATTCTCAGGGTACAGTCTTTCTTCTTATCCCCATGATACTCCAGACGACCTGCATAATCTGGGTCCTGACCTAGATCTTTAGGTTCTTTACCAGCCTCCATTTTAGTGAACCAGAAGGTTGTTGTGACTTTACCTCTGGGATATGTGTAAGAGCAGAACAGATCCACTGTTGACCCCTTCAAGGTACAGATACTCTGAGTGGTGTATGTAACACTCCAGCCATCCTGACCCAGTACCACTGAAACACAGTTAGACATCACAATGGTATCAGAATGAGGACAAGGTATATTGGCTCACACTGACTGTAGGGTTTGTTCACATTTTGTTGCCGTAGTTCCTGAGTTGAGTGTGAATGGAAACCACAGATAAGCATCACTCAGTGAGGTGTGAAAGATAACTATTTAAAGTGAAGTGGAGACACCTAACAGAACACACCAGAATATGATTATGATTAACATTATGATTCTTATCCTTTTAGAAATGTCTGTAGATTGACAAACAGAGCAACTAAAAGATAAGAATGAGACCATACCTGCTACAGACCAGAGAAAGACCACCAACACACTTCCTGCTGTTCTCAAGACCATTGTTGCATCTCCCACCCTGCAGTCTTAGAAACATAAACAACAACTCACTCTATAGCTGGTGAATAACTACATACAAACCATCAGGGGCAGCAGGTAGGGCTCTAGTCAAAAGTAGTGCACTCTATAGCTGGTGAATAACTACATACATACCCTCAGGGGGGCAGCCGGTAGGGCTCTAGTCAAAAGTAGTGCACTCTATAGCTGGTGAATAACTACACACATACCATCAGGGAGGCAGCAGGTAGGGCTCTAGTCAAAAGTAGTGCACTCTATAGCTGGTGAATAACTACATACATACCCTCAGGGGGGCAGCAGGTAGGGCTCTAGTCAAAAGTAGTGCACTCTATAGCTGGTGAATAACTACACACATACCATCAGGGGCAGCAGGTAGGGCTCTAGTCAAAAGTAGTGCACTCTATAGCTGGTGAATAACTACATACATACCCTCAGGGGGGCAGCAGGTAGGGCTCTAGTCAAAAGTAGTGCACTCTATAGCTGGTGAATAACTACATACATACCATCAGGGAGGCAGCAGGTAGGGCTCTAGTCAAAAGTAGTGCACTCTATAGCTGGTGAATAACTACACACATACCATCAGGGGCAGCAGGTAGGGCTCTAGTCAAAAGTAGTGCACTCTATAGGGAATATGGTGTCATTTGGGATGCAGAATAACAACACATCATCATCACAGCCTTGAGAGGATGGTGTGTAAATCACATTCATCATAATAGTTTGGTAATATGGTGTGTCAGCGGTATCGGCAGGTAGCATAGCGGTTATGAACGTTGGGCCAGTAACTGAAACATTACTGGTTCAAATCCCAGACCTGACAAGGTGGAAAAATCTGCCAATTTGAGCAAGGCAGTTACCACCAGCTTGAATGATAACTCCTATCCCCAAGCTGTGAGGATAAACAACAAGTCACACATATCTTTTATATCATCATTATATGATAGTGTTCGTATTCACAAAGTGTCCCAGAGTAGGATCTAGGATTAGTTTTCCATTTAGATCATAATTATATTGACCAGGAGGACCTGATCCTAGATCAGCACTCCATGTCTGAGACCCTTGAGGAGATGACTTACGGCTAAAAACAAAAAACTATATTTCAAGATCTCAAGAGTACTTACAGACTGAAGGGGAGAGGTCTTGTACAGTGAGTCAACTGACTGGTATTGAGTGGGAACTGCTAGTAAGTGTCAGTTCTGTGGTTGAAACATATTTAAAGTAGTCAGAACACAAGTAGCTGATGCAGAACAGTCCTTTCCTTCCTCTTTTAAGACATTAACATGCATGATAATCAGAACAGCATGTCAGAGAAGGGAGGTTACTGTATTAAAATGGGTCCTACATTTCTATAATAGACAAAATGTCCCCCATTTCCACTTTCAATAAATACAGAACCATGTTAACAATATGTTGACTATTCTATATGGAATGTTTATAATATCTTAGAATGTGTTGTCTTGTCCCTCTGAGTTCTACATGGAACAGGTCAAAGTTCCATTTACATTTGGTCAGTTCCATGATGTCATTCATTCTATTCTACAAACACATTATATTTACACTCCTCATCAGCTGTATCAATGTGGTACTGAAGGTTCCAGTGTTCTAGACTAGAGCTCCTCCTACTGGCATCTCAACATTACTGCACCATCCTAATAATAATGCCCTCAATAATGTTGGGCTAATAACAACATTCCAAACTGACAATACATCAGGTAGAATGGTGAAACACAACACTGACTACTTGACAAAGTCACATTTAATCACACAAACACTGATGTCTGTAGTAGTACACCATGCCACTTTCATATTATGTTACACTGTTGACCCTTGTGTACAGTACTGGTAGTAGCATTAGTTAGCAGAGGAATCAGTATCATCATCACCATAGTCTGCTGTATTGACTGCTGCTGTCCATATACTGTATAGTCTAATGTAGCCTGTTATCCATATATAGTCTAATGTAGCCTGTTATCCATCAATAGTCTAATGTAGCCTGTTATCCATATATAGTCTAATGTAGCCTGTTATCCATCAATAGTCTAATGTAGCCTGTTATCCATCAATAGTCTAATGTAGCCTGTTATCCATATATAGTCTAATGTAGCCTGTTATCCATCAATAGTCTAATGTAGCCTGTTATCCATATATAGTCTAATGTAGCCTGTTATCCATATATAGTCTAATGTAGCCTGTTATCCATATATAGTCTAATGTAGCCTGTTATCCATATATAGTCTAATGTAGCCTGTTATCCATATATAGTCTAATGTAGCCTGTTATCCATATATAGTCTAATGTAGCCTGTTATCCATATATAGTCTAATGTAGCCTGTTATCCATATATAGTCTAATGGAGCCTGTTATACATATATAGTCTAATGTAGCCTGTTATCCATATATAGTCTAATGTAGCCTGTTGTCCATATATAGTCTAATGTAGCCTGTTATCCATATATAGTCTAATGTAGCCTGTTATCCATATATAGTCTAATGTAGCCTGTTATCCATATATAGTCTAATGTAGCCTGTTATCCATATATAGTCTAATGTAGCCTGTTTTCCATATATAGTCTAATGTAGCCTGTTATCCATATATAGTCTAATGTAGCCTGTTATCCATATATAGTCTAATGTAGCCTGTTATCCATATATAGTCTAATGTAGCCTGTTATCCATATATAGTTTAATGTAGCCTGTTATCCATATATAGTCTAATGTAGCATGTTACCCATATATAGTCTAATGTAGCCTGTTATCCATATATAGTCTAATGTAGCCTGTTATCCATATATAGTCTAATGTAGCCTGATATCCATATATAGTCTAATGTAGCCTGATATCCATATATAGTTTAATGTTGTGGTGAAATCCTGCACAGAGCCTTCACCGTGCGCTGCCACTTTAAGAGCACATCAGCAGTCAGGAAGGAGGAAATAAAGCTCTTCTGGCTCTCTGTGTGGAGCTGTTGGTTGGACCACAGTGTGTGCAACTCTGCAGAAGTCCTGTTTATTTTCAGTGTGTTTAGTTGTAAAGTGTTAAGTTGATGGCCGGTGTTACCTCTCTAGGTCGTGGTTTTAAAATGCTTGTTTTTCATGACGTTGAAGTTAGGTTCACCTTAGGTTCTTAAAGAGAGATGAAAAGATGTGATTTATGGATGTCTGTGTTTGGGCCGAATGAAAGCTGGCGAAACACAGACGTCTATGATTGGTTCAGATTTGGTCCGGACCAGACCAAAAACCAATGTCCGTGAACGTGGAAATCAGGGCCGGTCTGGAATGCACAAAAACACCATCCAAAAGGTGTCCGTGTTGGACGGTGCTTACTGAGGTAAAGCCAGTTCAGACATGACCAAAATATATGTCCAAAAGTGGCGCAGTGGTTAAGGGCAGCGCCAGCTGTGCCATCAGAGTCCTGGGTTCGCGTCCAGGCTCTGTCGTAACCAGCCGCGACCGGGAGGTCCGTGGGGCGACGCACAATTGGCCTAGCGTCGCCTGGATTAGGGAGGGCTTGGTTGGTAGGGTTGGATAAGTCTACCTCCAGTGTTTTCTAATTGAATCCAGGCCCCAGGGTTAGATAATTCTACCTCCAGTGTTTTCGAATTGAATCCAGGCCCCAGGGTTGGATAAGTCTACCTCCAGTGTTTTCTAATTGAATCCAGGCCCCATGGTTAGTTAATTCTACCTCCAGTGTTTTCTAATTGAATCCAGGCCCCATGGTTAGTTAATTCTACCTCCAGTGTTTCCTAATTGAATCCAGGCCCCAGGGTTAGATAATTCTACATCCAGTGTTTTTCACAAAGGGTTTTAAAAGGACCCTCTAGACATAACCTCCTTATTGTTGCATTCTGACTTTGTGAACAACCAAAAGGTCAATTAGAGGTTGCTTATATTTGTCCTGTTTCAGATGCAGGTGTGTAACCTGTACAGTGTGTGGTGTGAAATGGAAATGTGTTTGTTGCATATCCCACGGAGACACCCGTCGGAGTCACGGCCAGGGATCAGAGTAGCATATTGTCGTGGAAATTTCCTCTATTTACCAAATCATGGGAGCAAACCACACACACAAGTCAGAGTTAGTTATCAAAGTCCATCTTTAATTATATGAGCTCTATCACAACCCTGTGACTCTCAGATCGATTCAGTGTCTAACCATGAATTCTCTGAGAGCCCCTTCCACATTTCAAATGAGGTCCTTTATAGTAAAGACACACACACAGGATAAGACAGCATAGACATAATAAATCGTTCAGCTTTGTCTCCTTACTCAAACCCCAGAACCATAAACCAACCCTCCATATCAACAGGCATATATCAAATTGTCATTTAGATACAACCAACTCAAAATACAACCTCCTGGACAAACTCACAGAGAGGAGAATGATTCCAGACACTGCCATCTCCGATGGGAAAACTAGGGAGTGAACTGGCACACACACAGTGGAGCAAAAGATATGCTTACACATGATGACACTTTGACCTCTCCCTCTCAGCGGCCATGCAACTTAGTCTTGACATAGAACAGATACTGCAACCCTGCCACAGTATTATACAAAAATACCATTCTGATGAGAATTAACTTACACCCATTTGATAAATATAAAACATCTTACATATGTTACCAACAAATTCTGAATCTTCCCTAACAATATTCAACTGTTTCTCTGTTTCACTCTGTCAGAAAATGGACAAGAACAAAGATGGCGTGGTCACCATTGAGGAGTTTCTGGAGTCTTGTCAAAAGGTTTGTGTGTCTGTGTGTTGGTGTGTGTGTGTCTGTGTGTGTGTGTGTGTGTCTGTCTGTGTGTCTGTCTGTGTGTCTGTCTGTCTGTCTGTCTGTCTGTCTGTCTGTGTGTCTGTCTGTCTGTCTGTCTGTGTGTCTGTCTGTGTCTGTCTGTGTCTGTCTGTGTCTGTCTGCGTGTGTCTGTCTGTCTGTCTGTCTGCGTGTGTCTGTCTGTCTGCGTGTGTCTGTGTCTGTCTGCGTGTGTCTGTGTGAGTACCTGTTTGTGTGTGTGTGCATGTGTTCAATTGCAGCATGATTCTATAGGATATGGTTATTTATGACGTGATTTAATCATATTTAAAACGTCACAATGTGAAGTTTATTTCCACAAATGTGTGTTTTTTCATCCACAGGTACACCTCCAATTGACTCAAATTATGTAAATTGGCCTATCAGAAGCTTCTAAAGCCATGTGTCACGTTCTGACCTCTATTTCCTTTGTTTTGCATTTATTTAGTATGGTCAGGGCGTGAGTTGGGTGGGCAGTCTATGTTTGTTTTTCTATGTTTTGGGTCAGTTCTATGTTTTCGGCCTAGTATGGTTCTCAATCAGAGGCAGGTGTCATTAGTTGTCTCTGATTGAGAATCATACTTAGGTAGCCTGGGTTTCACTGTTTGTTTGTGGGTGATTGTTCCTGTTTTTGTGTTTGCACCAGACAGGGCTGTTTTGAGTTCTCACGTTTCTTGTTTTGTTTTCGTTAGTTTGTTCATGTATAGTGTCGTCAATAAATACAATGAACAACCACCACGCTGCGCTTTGGTCCGCCTCTACTTCACAAGAAGAGAACCGTTACAGAATCACCCACCAAAACAGGACCAAGCGGTGTGGTAATGGGCAAAGGAGAAAGCAGCAGCAGGAGCAGCGCGAGGAGGTATGGACATGGGAGGACGAATTAGACGGTAAAGGACCTTGGGCTCAGCCAGGAGAATATCGCCGCCCCAAGGAAGAACGGGAGGCGGCGAAAGCGGAGAGGCGCTGGTATGAGGAGGCAGCGCGGCGTCGTGGATGGAAGCCCGGGAGTCAGCCCCAAAAATTTCTTGGGGGGGGGCTAACAGGGAGTATGGCTACGCCAGGTAGGAGACCTGAGCCAACTTCCTGTGGTTACCGGGGGGCTAGAGAGACCGGGCAGGCACCGTGTTATGCTGTGGAGCGCACGGTGTCCCCAGTGCGGGTGCACAGCCCGGTGCGGTACATTCCAGCTCCGCGTATCGGCCGGGCTAGAGTGGGCATCGAGCCAAGTGCCATTAAGCCGGCTCTACGCATCTGGTCTCCAGTGCGTCTCCTTGGGCCGGCTTACATGGCACCAGCCTTGCGCACGGTGTCCCCGGTTCGCCTGCATAGCCCAGTGCGGGCTATTCCACCTCGCCGCACTGGCAGGGCGACCGGGACCATTCAACCGGATAAGGTTGGGCAGGCTCGGTGCTCAAGAGCTCCAGTGCGCCTGCACGGCCCGGTCTATCCGTCACCACCTCCACACCCCAGCCCTCCGGTGGCAGCTCCCCGTACCAGGCTGTCTCTCCGGCCCATCCGTCCAGAGCCTTCCTCCTCTCCAGCGCTGCCGGAGTCTCCCGCCTGTCCTGCGCCTCTGCCGGAGCCTCCCGCCTGTCCGGCGCCGCTGCCGGAGCCTCCCGCCTGTCCGGCGCCGCTGCCGGAGCCTCCCGCCTGTCCGGCGCCTCTGCCGGAGCCTCCCGCCTGTCCGGCGCCTCTGCCGGAGCCTCCCGCCTGTCCGGCGCCTCTGCCGGAGCCTCCCGCCTGTCCGGCGCCGCTGCCGGAGCCTCCCGCCTGTCCGGCGCCGCTGCCGGAGCCTCCCGCCTGTCCGGCGCCTCTGCCGGAGCCTCCCGCCTGTCCGGCGCCGCTGCCGGAGCCTCCCGCCTGTCCGGCGCCTCTGCCGGAGCCTCCCGTCTGCCCAGCGCCGCCCGTCTGCCCAACGCCGCCAGCGCCGCCCGTCTGCCCAGCGCCGCCAGCGCCGCCCGTCTGCCCAGCGCCGCCAGTGCCGCCCGTCTGCCCAGCGCCGCCAGTGCCGCCCGTCTGCCCAGCGCCGCCAGTGCCGCCCGTCTGCCAGGAGCCGCCAATGCCGCCCGTCAGCCAGGAGCCGCCAGTGCCGCCCGTCAGCCAGGGGCCGCCAGTGCCGCCCGTCAGCCAGGGGCCGCCAGTGCCGCCCGTCAGCCAGGGGCCGCCAGTGCCGCCCGTCAGCCAGGGGCCGCCAGTGCCGCCCGTCAGCCAGGGGCCGCCAGTGCCGCCAGTCAGCCAGGGGCCGCTAGAGCCCCTCCGCCCGGAGCAGCTGCCCCTCCGTCCCGAGCAGCTGCCCCTCTGTCCCGAACTGCTGCCGCCCCTCTGTCCCGAGCTGCTGCCGCCCCTCTGTCCCGAGCGGCTGCCGCCCCTCGGTCCCGAGCAGCTGCCGCCCCTCTGTCCCGAGCTGCTGCCGCCCCTCTGTCCCGAGCAGCTGCCGCCCCTCTGTCCCGAGCAGCTGCTTCACCTCTGTCCCGAGCTGCCCCTCTGTCCCAAGCAGCCCCTCTGTCCAGTGGGGTCATTGAGAGGGGTGGGCATGGGGAGTAAGCCACGGAGGCGGACAATACGGCGGACTAAGACAATGGCGAAGTGGGGTCCGCGTCCCGCGCCAGAGCCGCCACCGCGGACAGACGCCCACCCAGACCCTCCCCTATAGGTCAAGGTTTTGCGGCCGGAGTCCGCACCTTTGGGGGGGGGGTACTGTCACGTTCTGACCTCTATTTCCTTTGTTTTGCATTTATTTAGTATGGTCAGGGCGTGAGTTGGGTGGGCAGTCTATGTTTGTTTTTCTATGTTTTGGGTCAGTTCTATGTTTTCGGCCTAGTATGGTTCTCAATCAGAGGCAGGTGTCATTAGTTGTCTCTGATTGAGAATCATACTTAGGTAGCCTGGGTTTCACTGTTTGTTTGTGGGTGATTGTTCCTGTTTTTGTGTTTGCACCAGACAGGGCTGTTTTGAGTTCTCACGTTTCTTGTTTTGTTTTCGTTAGTTTGTTCATGTATAGTGTCGTCAATAAATACAATGAACAACCACCACGCTGCGCTTTGGTCCGCCTCTACTTCACAAGAAGAGAACCGTTACACCATGACATCATTTTCTGGAATTTTCCAAGCTGTTTAAAGGCTCAGTCATTTAGTGTATGTAAACTTCTGACCCACTGGAATTGTGATACAGTGAATTATAAGTGAAATAATCTGTCTGTAAACAATTGTTGGAAAAATGACTTGTGTCATACACAAAGTAGATGTCCTAACCGACTTGCCAAAACTATAGTTTGTTAACAAGAGATTTGTGGAGTGGATGAAAAACGAGTTTCAATGACTCCAACATAAGTGTATTTACACTTCCGACTTCAACTGTATATCTTTTAGCCTCTCTGAAATCAAATAATCTAGTGATAGATTAAACAAATACATGACTGTCATTGAACAACCCCATGACATGATGAGATGTGGAAAATCACACCAATCTCTTTCATAAGTTATTGAAACTTATTAGTAAAGCTAATTTACTAACTAATTAACTAATTTACTAACATTGGATCTTCAACTTTTTATTTATTTAAGAACCTGTTACTGCTTCTGTACTGTTTCAACCTTCTCTCCAACTGCTTCTTACCTGCTGTGCTTTTTGTCCCTTCCTGCCTCCGGTCCAGGATGAGAACATCATGCAGTCCATGCATCTTGTTTGACAACGTCATTTAGTGATACTTCCTGTGGGTGTGGTCTAAAGGACAGGGTGCCCATATTTAGCCTCACAGCCTCCACCCCTAGCTCCCCTCTATCCCCAAACACAGACTCATTAGGGATGTCAGGTGGGTAAACAGTACCCCTCCATGGATCTCCACTCTCCTCCTACCTGGGAAGGTCAGACAACAGTTAGGTGTGGGGCGGCAGGGTAGCCTAGTGGTTAGAGTGTTGGACTAGTAACCGGAAGGTTGCGAGTTCAAACCCCCGAGCTGACAAGGTACAAATCTGTCGTTCTGCCCCTGAACAGGCAGTTAACCCACTCATCCATATTGTGTCCTATTTACCTCAACAGAAATATGGTCCGTGTCTGTTTAGGTTTTTTTGTGCGTGACTTCTGGTTTTAAGCGCTTCCGGCCAATAGTTGGGATCTAGCTAGCTAACTAACTCAGTATCGCTTCTCACAACTTTCCAAACTTGGATTCACATAAATGGTAATTTTATGTTCTGTAAGGGGTTGCCACGGCAACTGTCAGAAACAGAAACTGTTCATGGAGCAGGAGTGTTTTGACCACCAAACTTTTTTGAGGAGCGAGTGCAGTTGTGAGGCTCCTTTTGATTTGCACCCACCTCCTAAAGACGAGGAGTCTCTTTGGCTTTGGCTCAAAGCATTGAAAAGATGCTGTGAAGAAGTCAATGGAACTCAATCAAAACAATCGAATTGCCATGGAAACGCGTGGGGGAAAGATGTCATGGGGGAAAGATCCCAAATCTCCTCATTGCCCCCCAGCAAAATGAACCTCCATTTAGGCGTGTTATTATTTACAGTATAGACTATGTGTACTATGTTGTGGTAAAAATCAGAAATGTAATGCTTGTATGGATGTCAACCACAGGAGGTTGGTGGCACCTTAATTGGGGAGGACGGGCTCATAGTAATGGCTGAAGCGAAATCGTTGGAATGGTATCAAATGCATCAAACACATGCGACTGATGCCATTCCATTCGCTCCGTTCCAGCCTTTATCATGAGCCGTCCTCCCCTCAGCAGCCTCCTGTGATGTCAACCCCAATGTTCAGGTCATCGTCACCAACCACCGACATTAGTTAAAAAACGACTTTGACTACACCACTGATTTCTGTATGCTAGCTATGCTACCAGCTTTTATGAAGGTGAGTTAGCCTTTATCAGTCACTCCTTCTAAACCTGAAAAGGTACAACTCCTAAATGATGCAGCAAAAACAGCCAAATAAATTCTAATCAGACTTTAGTAACCACATTGTGGGCCTGTTTAGAATGCATCAATCATGACGGATTGATGAATATACACTTTGTTACATCAGATATGTTGAATGTGCACCAATCCGGCGTCCCTCTTATGTCCCCCACGGTCTGCGTTCCATTGACCTCCTTTACAGCATCTGTAGTGTCTGCATGCTGTGTGTTTTAAAAAGGACAATAAGTCATATTTCATGTGGTTGTGTGTGTACTGTATGTGCTGGAGATGACTCCTTCTGAAAGTGTCTGTGTATATTTGTGTACAGACATGATGTTGATGATGTCTGTACAAACCCAAATATAAGTGAATAAACCACTGTTGCTATGCAAACAAATGTACATGTTTTATTTGTAGTGTTGGAATTGGCTAAACTTCGAACATTTAGACATGAAATAAATGATAGAGAAGAAGCCTTGGACAGGAAGAGTGAAAGAGACTCTGGGTTGTGTGTCAGAAGTTAAGGGTTCTCTGTGGGAAGACAGATGGCTGTGGAATGTGTTGGGTGGAAGGGAGAAGAGCAACGGTTGAGATAGGGGAGACAGATGGACGTATGTGGACTAGGGGAAGGAGGGGTTGTGATAGGGGAGACAGACGGACGTCTGGACTAGGGGAAGGAGGGGTTGAGATAGGGGAGACAGATGGACGTCTGTGGACTAGGGGAAGGAGGGGTTGAGATAGGGGAGACAGACGGACATCTGTGGACTAGGGGAAGGAGGGGTTGAGATAGGGGAGACAGACGGACATCTGTGGACTAGGGGAAGGAGGGGTTGAGGTCAGGAGGTGAGGTCAGTTCCCCTTAATAAGGGAGTAATCAGGGTTTAGTATCTGGTTACCTTCTTCCTTTAGAACCATAAGATGTAAGGATTGGAGAGAAGGAGGAGTGTCTTAATTGGGATGTATATAACTGTGATGGTGAGAAATGTTTTGCTGTCTGAATACAGCTGTACAGAACCTTTGGGAAGAATTAAAAATGGTTAAAGCTTCTCTAGTGTCCGTGAGTCATTTACTCTGAAAAATAAGAACCTAACAGTAGTTACTGTATGTACAGTACAAGAGCTGTGATTTTAAAAGCTACTTTGAAGATACTGTTATAACAAGGTGAAAACAATGACAATGAAGTTGAATCTGAACAGTTTATTAAACACAATCCACACTTAACAGTTTCCAGTATTTTGTATATTTATAAAAGCGATAAGAGACGTTGCATCAGGACACTGAGGCAAAATATTACCATAAATTTGTCATAAAACCAATAATAAATGTATATGAACAAACCAAGTAAACATATGTATCATCTAACAGTATTGTATAATGTAATAGAATAGTACAGGACTGTATACTGTAATAGAATAGTACAGGACTGTATACTGTAATAGAATAGTACAGGACTGTATACTGTAATAGAATAGTACAGGACTGTATACTGTAATAGAATAGTACAGTATTGTATAATGTAATAGAATAGTACAGGACTGTATACTGTAATAGAATAGTACAGGACTGTATACTGTAATAGAATAGTACAGGACTGTATACTGTAATAGAATAGTACAGGACTGTATACTGTAATAGAATAGTACAGGACTGTATAATGTAATAGAATAGTACAGTACTGTATAATGTAATAGAATAGTACAGGACTGTATAATGTAATAGAATAGTACAGGACTGTATACTGTAATAGAATAGTACAGGACTGTATACTGTAATAGAATAGTACAGGACTGTATACTGTAATAGAATAGTACAGTACTGTATACTGTAATAGAATAGTACAATACTGTAATAGAATAGTACAGTATTGTATAATGTAATAGAATAGTACAGGACTGTATACTGTAATAGAATAGTACAGGACTGTATACTGTAATAGAATAGTACAGGACTGTATACTGTAATAGAATAGTACAGGACTGTATACTGTAATAGAATAGTACAGGACTGTATAATGTAATAGAATAGTACAGGACTGTATAATGTAATAGAATAGTACAGGACTGTATACTGTAATAGAATAGTACAGGACTGTATACTGTAATAGAATAGTACAGTATTGTATAATGTAATAGAATAGTACAGGACTGTATACTGTAATAGAATAGTACAGGACTGTATACTGTAATAGAATAGTACAGGACTGTATACTGTAATAGAATAGTACAGGACTGTATACTGTAATAGAATAGTACAGGACTGTATAATGTAATAGAATAGTACAGTACTGTATAATGTAATAGAATAGTACAGGACTGTATAATGTAATAGAATAGTACAGGACTGTATACTGTAATAGAATAGTACAGGACTGTATACTGTAATAGAATAGTACAGGACTGTATACTGTAATAGAATAGTACAGTACTGTATACTGTAATAGAATAGTACAATACTGTAATAGAATAGTACAGTATTGTATAATGTAATAGAATAGTACAGGACTGTATACTGTAATAGAATAGTACAGGACTGTATACTGTAATAGAATAGTACAGGACTGTATACTGTAATAGAATAGTACAGGACTGTATACTGTAATAGAATAGTACAGGACTGTATACTGTAATAGAATAGTACAGGACTGTATAATGTAATAGAATAGTACAGGACTGTATACTGTAATAGAATAGTACAGGACTGTATACTGTAATAGAATAGTACAGTACTGTATACTGTAATAGAATAGTACAGGACTGTATAATGTAATAGAATAGTACAGGACTGTATACTGTAATAGAATAGTACAGGACTGTATACTGTAATAGAATAGTACAGTATTGTATAATGTAATAGAATAGTACAGGACTGTATACTGTAATAGAATAGTACAGGACTGTATACTGTAATAGAATAGTACAGGACTGTATACTGTAATAGAATAGTACAGGACTGTATACTGTAATAGAATAGTACAGGACTGTATAATGTAATAGAATAGTACAGTACTGTATAATGTAATAGAATAGTACAGGACTGTATAATGTAATAGAATAGTACAGGACTGTATACTGTAATAGAATAGTACAGGACTGTATACTGTAATAGAATAGTACAGGACTGTATACTGTAATAGAATAGTACAGTACTGTATACTGTAATAGAATAGTACAATACTGTAATAGAATAGTACAGTATTGTATAATGTAATAGAATAGTACAGGACTGTATACTGTAATAGAATAGTACAGGACTGTATACTGTAATAGAATAGTACAGGACTGTATACTGTAATAGAATAGTACAGGACTGTATACTGTAATAGAATAGTACAGGACTGTATACTGTAATAGAATAGTACAGGACTGTATAATGTAATAGAATAGTACAGGACTGTATACTGTAATAGAATAGTACAGGACTGTATACTGTAATAGAATAGTACAGTACTGTATACTGTAATAGAATAGTACAGGACCGTATAATGTAATAGAATAGTACAGGACTGTATACTGTAATAGAATAGTACAGGACTGTATACTGTAATAGAATAGTACAGGACTGTATACTGTAATAGAATAGTACAGGACTGTATACTGTAATAGAATAGTACAGGACTGTATACTGTAATAGAATAGTACAGGACTGTATACTGTAATAGAATAGTACAGGACTGTATACTGTAATAGAATAGTACAGGACTGTATACTGTAATAGAATAGTACAGGACTGTATACTGTAATAGAATAGTACAGTACTGTATAATATAATAGAATAGTACAGGACTGTATACTGTAATAGAATAGTACAGGACTGTATACTGTAATAGAATAGTACAGGACTGTATACTGTAATAGAATAGTACAGGACTGTATACTGTAATAGAATAGTACAGGACTGTATACTGTAATAGAATAGTACAGGACTGTATACTGTAATAGAATAGTACAGGACTGTATACTGTAATAGAATAGTACAGGACTGTATACTGTAATAGAATAGTACAGGACTGTATACTGTAATAGAATAGTACAGGACTGTATAATGTAATAGAATAGTACAGGACTGTATAATGTAATAGAATAGTACAGGACTGTATACTGTAATAGAATAGTACAGGACTGTATACTGTAATAGAATAGTACAGGACTGTATAATGTAATAGAATAGTGCAGGACTGTATAATATAATAGAATAGTACAGGACTGTATACTGTAATAGAATAGTACAGGACTGTATACTGTAATAGAATAGTACAGGACTGTATACTGTAATAGAATAGTACAGTACTGTATACTGTAATAGAATAGTGCAGGACTGTATACTGTAATAGAATAGTACAGTACTGTATACTGTAATAGAATAGTACAGGACTGTATACTGTAATAGAATAGTACAGGACTGTATAATGTAATAGAATAGTACAGGACTGTATACTGTAATAGAATAGTACAGGACTGTATACTGTAATAGAATAGTACAGTACTGTATACTGTAATAGAATAGTGCAGGACTGTATACTGTAATAGAATAGTGCAGGACTGTATACTGTAATAGAATAGTACAGGACTGTATACTGTAATAGAATAGTACAGGACTGTATACTGTAATAGAATAGTACAGTACTGTATACTGTAATAGAATAGTGCAGGACTGTATACTGTAATAGAATAGTACAGTACTGTATACTGTAATAGAATAGTACAGGACTGTATACTGTAATAGAATAGTACAGGACTGTATAATGTAATAGAATAGTACAGGACTGTATACTGTAATAGAATAGTACAGTACTGTATACTGTAATAGAATAGTACAGGACTGTATAATGTAATAGAATAGTACAGGACTGTATAATGTAATAGAATAGTACAGGACTGTATACTGTAATAGAATAGTACAGGACTGTATACTGTAATAGAATAGTACAGGACTGTATACTGTAATAGAATAGTACAGGACTGTATACTGTAATAGAATAGTACAGGACTGTATACTGTAATAGAATAGTACAGTACTGTATAATATAATAGAATAGTACAGGACTGTATACTGTAATAGAATAGTACAGTACTGTATAATATAATAGAATAGTACAGGACTGTATACTGTAATAGAATAGTACAGGACTGTATACTGTAATAGAATAGTACAGGACTGTATACTGTAATAGAATAGTACAGGACTGTATACTGTAATAGAATAGTACAGGACTGTATAATGTAACAGAACAGCACAGTACTGTATAATGTAATAGAATAGTACAGGACTGTATACTGTAATAGAATAGTACAGGACTGTATACTGTAATAGAATAGTACAGTACTGTATAATGTAATAGAATAGTACAGGACTGTATACTGTAATAGAATAGTACAGGACTGTATACTGTAATAGAATAGTACAGGACTGTATACTGTAATAGAATAGTACAGGACTGTATAATGTAACAGAACAGCACAGTACTGTATAATGTAATAGAATAGTACAGTACTGTATAATGTAATAGAATAGTACAGGACTGTATACTGTAATAGAATAGTACAGGACTGTATACTGTAATAGAATAGTACAATACTGTAATAGAATAGTACAGTACTATATAATGTAATAGAATAGTACAATACTGTAATAGAATAGTACTACTGTATAATGTAATAGAATAGTACTGTATACTGTAATAAAATAGTACAGTACTGTATACTGTAATAGAATAGTGCAGGACTGTATACTGTAATAGAATAGTACAGTACTGTATACTGTAATAGAATAGTACAGGACTGTATACTGTAATAGAATAGTACAGGACTGTATAATGTAATAGAATAGTACAGGACTGTATACTGTAATAGAATAGTACAGTACTGTATACTGTAATAGAATAGTACAGGACTGTATAATGTAATAGAATAGTACAGGACTGTATAATGTAATAGAATAGTACAGGACTGTATACTGTAATAGAATAGTACAGGACTGTATACTGTAATAGAATAGTACAGGACTGTATAATGTAACAGAACAGCACAGTACTGTATAATGTAATAGAATAGTACAGTACTGTATAATGTAATAGAATAGTACAGGACTGTATACTGTAATAGAATAGTACAGGACTGTATACTGTAATAGAATAGTACAGGACTGTATACTGTAATAGAATAGTACAGTACTGTATAATGTAATAGAATAGTACAGGACTGTATACTGTAATAGAATAGTACAGGACTGTATACTGTAATAGAATAGTACAGGACTGTATACTGTAATAGAATAGTACAGGACTGTATAATGTAACAGAACAGCACAGTACTGTATAATGTAATAGAATAGTACAGTACTGTATAATGTAATAGAATAGTACAGGACTGTATACTGTAATAGAATAGTACAGGACTGTATACTGTAATAGAATAGTACAATACTGTAATAGAATAGTACAGTACTATATAATGTAATAGAATAGTACAATACTGTAATAGAATAGTACTACTGTATAATGTAATAGAATAGTACTGTATACTGTAATAAAATAGTACAGTACTGTATACTGTAATAGAATAGTACAGGACTGTATAATGTAATAGAATAGTACAGTACTGTATAATGTAACAGAATAGTACAGTACTGTATAATGTAAGAGAATAGTTCAGTACTGTATACTGTAATAGAATAGTACTGTATACTGTAATAGTTAATAGTTAATAGAATAGTACAATACTGTATACTGTAATAGAATAGTACAGTACTGTATAATATAATAGAATAGTACAGTACTGTATACTGTAATAGAATAGTACAGTACTGTATAATGTAATAGAATAGTACAGTACTGTATAATGTAATAAAAAATGTAATAAAATAGTACAGTACTGTATACTGTAATAGAATAGTACAGTACTGTATACTGTAATAGAATAGTACAGTACTGTATACTGTAATAGAATAGTACAGGACTGTATAATGTATAATGTAATAGAATAGTACAGTACTGTATAATGTAACAGAATAGTACAGTACTGTATAATGTAAGAGAATAGTTCAGTACTGTATACTGTAATAGAATAGTACTGTATACTGTAATAAAATAGTAATGTATACTGTAATAGAATAGTACTGTATACTGTAATAGTACAGTACTGTATAACGTAATAGAATAGTACAGTACTGTATAATATAATAGAATAGTACTGTATACTGTAATAGTACAGTACTGTATAATATAATATAATAGTACAGTACTGTATAATATAATAGAATAGTACAGTACTGTATACTGTAATAGAATAGTACAGTACTGTATACTGTAATAGAATAGTACAGTACTGTATAATGTAACAGAACAGCACAGTACTGTATAATATAATGGAATAGAAACAAAATAGAATAAAAATATTGAATGTTCATATATAATCTCATAAATTTGATTATAAGTGTATATATTTTTTTATGAAAAATGTAAATAAGAATAATTTATATATATACACACACACACTACTGGTCAAAAGTTTGGGGTCACATAGAAATGTCTTTGTTTTTTAAAGAAAACACATTTTTTGTCCATTAAAATAACATCAAATCGATCAGTAATACAGTGTAGACATGGTTAATGTTGTAAATGACTATTGTAGCTGGAAACGGCAGATGTTTTATGGAATATCTACATAGGCGTACAGAGGCCCATTATCAGCAACCATCACTCTTGTGTTCCAATGGCACATTGTGTTAGCTAATCCAAGTTTATAATTTTAAAAGAAAACCCTTTTGCAATTATGTTAGCACAGCTAAAAACTGTTGTCCTGATTAAAGAAGCAATAAAACTGGCCTTAGACTCGTTGAGTATCTGGAGTATCAGCATTTGTGGGTTCGATTACAGGCTCAAAATGGCAAGAAACAAATAACTTTCTTCTGAAACTCATCATTCTATTCTTGTTCTGAGAAATTAAGGCTATTCCATGCGAGAAATTGCCAAGAAACTGAAGATCTCGTACAACGTACTACTCCCTTCACAGAACAGCACAAACTGGCTCTAACCAGAATAGAAAGAGGAGTGGGAGGCCCCGGTGCACAACTGAGCAAGAGGACAAGTACAGCATTGTTTATAAGACAAAACTGACCATAGATCAGCACTCCGACTAAGTGTGAATACAGTAGTCCTGTGTCTCAGGTGGTAGAGCATGGTGCATGGTTTCCATTCCCAGTGGGGCCACCGGCATGTAGAATGTATTCACACATAATTATAAGTCTCTTTGGATAAAAGCATTTTCTAAATGGCAAATCTTATGATACATTATTATAACACTTAGTTGGACTATACAGATCCAGCTATACAGGGTTTCTGTCAAACTTGTGTTCAGGTTTTCTTGGTTCTGGGTTTGTTGTGTTCAGGTCCTCTTGGTTCTGGGTTTGTTGTGTTCAGGTCTTGGTTCTGGGTTTGTTGTGTTCAGGTCTTGGTTCTGGGTATGTTGTGTTCAGGTCTTCTTGGTTCTGGGTTTGTTGTGTTCAGGTCTTCTTGGTATGTTGTGTTCAGGTCTTGGTTCTGGGTTTGTTGTGTTCAGGTCTTGGTTCTGGGTATGTTGTGTTCAGGTCTTCTTGGTTCTGGGTTTGTTGTGTTCAGGTCTTCTTGGTTCTGGGTTTGTTGTGTTCGGGTCTTCTTGGTTCTGGGTTTGTTGTGTTCAGGTCTTCTTGGTTCTGGGTTTGTTGTGTTCAGGTCTTCTTGGTTCTGGGTTTGTTGTGTTCAGGTCTTCTTGGTTCTGGGTTTGTTGTGTTCAGGTCTTCTTGGTTCAGGTTTGTTGTGTTCAGGTCTTCTTGGTTCTGGGTTTGTTGTGTTCAGGTCTTCCAGGTTCTGGGTTTGTAATGTTCAGGTCTTCTCGGTTCTGGGTTTGTAATGTTCAGGTCTTCTCGGTTCTGGGTTTGTAATGTTCAGGTCTTCCTGGTTCAGGGTTTGTTGTGTTCAGGTCTTCTTGGTTCTGGGTTTGTAATGTTCAGGTCTTCTCGGTTCTGGGTTTGTAATGTTCAGGTCTTCCTGGTTCAGGGTTTGTTGTGTTCAGGTCTTCTTGGTTCTGGGTTTGTAATGTTCAGGTCTTCCTGGTTCAGGGTTTGTTGTGTTCAGGTCTTCTTGGTTCTGGGTTTATTGTGTTCAGGTCTTCTTGGTTCTGGGTTTGTTGTGTTCGGGTCTTCTTGGTTCTGGGTTTGTTGTGTTCAGGTCTTCCAGGTTCTGGGTTTGTTGTGTTCGGGTCTTCTCGGTTCTGGGTTTGTAATGTTCAGGTCTTCTTGGTTCAGGTTTGTTGACTGTACTGTAGAGAACAGAGGAGTCCTCCTCAGCTGCTTGTGCTGCTGTGGGTCTGAGAAGAGAGAAACAGAAATGAAACAGAATCTGCATCCCCCAAAAAACCTTCATATACTCTTTATAGTGCATTACTTTGAGCAAGGCCTCTCAGGTTCTGGTGAAATGTAGTGCACTAAATAAGGAATAGGGTTCCATTTGGAACACATCACAGTTCCTCAAAACCACCACTCTCTCATTATATTGTTGGGTTTGTAAGGAAATTCCATTACTAGTGGCCACTAGGGGTCAACTCTTTTGCTTATTAATGACGTCATGGTCTTCTCGTTCCAATAAGTAGCAGCATATGAATGAGCTGTAATCAAGAATAAAGCTTGTTTACAACCAAATCTAGAAACATATGTAACTGGAATGTTATAGGAGGGTCAGATTTTCTTTTGGCGAATTCACTCGTTTTTGAGAAACTATCCCCAATCATCTATTCACTTCCTCATCCTCGTTGTTCAGTCAGTGGGCTCCAGAAACCCCCCAAAACATCCTTTTAGAGACTAAGAAACTCTAAGTAGTCTGTAGTGATGCATGTCTTTAGATGTTGTACACATGAAATGGTGTCATTCTGAACTCCGTAACGTCATGTTCCATGTTGTTGAGACATGAACGTTGCTTCTCGTCCGTTCTAGCAGCCTGATACTCGGAGAATAGAACAGTTGGACGGAGAAACAGCAGGAGTCACACAAAACGGAATATAACGTTGTGGATAAAGTTCAGAATGACACAATGTCATGTGTACAACTGTTACGTCTAAAGACCTGCATCACTATACTGAGATATTTGGAGCATTTGTTCATGTTTTTTTAGAGCCTCTGTACTGCACAACGAGGATGAGGAAGTGAATTGGTGGTTTCCCTAAAACAAGTGAAATTGCAAAAAAAAGGTGTCTGGACCCTTCTGGAACATGGCATTTAGATAAAAAAAATAGAAATTTGGTTGTAAAAAAGCCAACTTCTCCTTTAATGTGGTGTATTCACAATGCTCTAGAAATGTCTCTATGTTATTTTAATGGCAGACTATGCTCACCGGTTGGCATTACTGGGGCAGTTGAATTTCACAGCATCGTACTGGACATCCTCTTCCTGTTTCTGGGGTTTACACAGCTGGACGGTGGAGTACAGAGGCACTTCCTGGTTTTTGGAGCTAGAGAAGTGGACGCTGGCGTAGTGGACATCGTCCTGGTCGACGGTGGACTCTGTCTGTGCTGCAGTATGGGCTGTGGACATGCTTGAGACGTTTTCATACACTGGACTAGAGTCTCCCTGATGGGAAGAGGACAGACAACATGATAAGTAGAAATGCTCCACCAAGCAATACACATAATCTGATTCCAACAGACTCACCTGTACATTCTCTGTTTCCAACAGACTCACCTGTACATTCTCTGTTTCCAACAGACTCACCTGTACATTCTCTGTTTCCAACAGACTCACCTGTACATTCTCTGTTTCCAACAGACTCACCTGTACATTCTCTGTTTCCAACAGACTCACCTGTTACGGTGAGTGAATGAGGACCCAAAAGCGAATTAACTTAAACAGAGCTTCTTTAATAACCAAACATAGGTAGGCTCAGATAGACCGGCAGATTCCGACAGGACAGGACAAGGTTACAGCAAACATGACGATAGTCTGGTTCAGGCATGAAACACAACAAACAAGAATCCGACAAAGACAGGAGCAGAAACAGAGAGAGATATAGGGACCTAATCAGAGGGAAAAGGGGAACAGGTGGGAGAAGGGGTGACGAGGTAGTCAGAGGAGACAAGGAACAGCTGGGGGAAAGCGGGGGAGAAAAGGTAACCTAATACGACCAGCAGAGGGAGACAGGGTGAAAGGAAAGGACAGAAAGACACAACATGACAATACATGACAGTACCCCCCCACTCACCGAGCGCCTCCTGGCGCACTCGAGGAGGAAACCTGGCGGCAACGGAGGAAATCCTCGATCAGCGCACGGTCCAGCACGTCCCGAGAGGGAACCCAACTCCTCTCCTCAGGACCGTACCCCTCCCAATCTACGAGGTACTGGTGACCACGGCCCCGAGGACGCATGTCCAAAATCCTGCGGACCCTGTAGATGGGTGCGCCCTCGACAAGGATGGGGGGGGGGGGGGGAAGACGAGCGGGGGCGCGAAGAACGGGCTTGATACAGGAGACATGGAAGACCGGGTGGACGCGACGAAGGTATCGCGGAAGAAGAAGTCGAACTGCGACAGGATTAATGACCCGAGAAATACGGAACGGACCAATGAACCGCGGGGTCAACTTGCGAGAAGCCGTCTTAAGGGGAAGGTTCTGAGTGGAGAGCCAAACTCTCTGACCGCGACAATATCTAGGACTCTTAGTTCTACGCTTATTAGCAGCCCTCACAGTCTGCGTCCTATAACGGCAAAGTGCAGACCTGACCCTCTTCCAGGTGCGCTCGCAACGTTGGACAAAAGCCTGAGCGGAGGGGACGCTGGACTCGGCGAACTGAGATGAGAACAGCGGAGGCTGGTACCCGAGGCTACTCTGAAAAGGAGATAGCCCGGTCGCAGACGAAGGAAGCGAGTTGTGGGCGTATTCTGCCCAGGGGAGCTGTTCTGACCAAGACGCAGGGTTGCGAAAAGAAAGACTGCGTAAGATGCGACCAATAGTCTGATTGGCCCGTTCTGCTTGACCGTTAGACTGGGGGTGAAAGCCGGAAGAGAGACTGACGGAAGCCCCAATCAAACGGCAAAACTCCCTCCAAAATTGAGACGTGAATTGCGGACCTCTGTCCGAAACGACGTCTGACGGAAGGCCATGAATTCTGAAAACATTCTCGATGATGATTTGTGCCGTCTCTTTAGCAGAAGGAAGCTTAGCAAGGGGAATGAAATGAGCCGCCTTAGAGAACCTATCGACAACCGTAAGAATAACAGTCTTCCCCGCTGACGAAGGCAGTCCGGTGACAAAATCTAAGGCGATGTGAGACCACGGTCGAGAGGGAATGGGAAGCGGCCTGAGACGGCCGGCAGGAGGGGAGTTACCGGACTTAGTCTGCGCGCAGACCGAACAAGCAGCCACGAAACGACGCGTGTCATGCTCCCGGGTGGGCCACCAAAAACGCTGGCGAATGGAAGCAAGCGTACCCCGAACGCCAGGGTGGCCGGCTAACTTGGCAGAGTGAGCCCACTGAAGAACGGCCAGACGAGTAGGAACGGGAACGAAAAGAAGGTTCCTAGGACAAGCGCGCGGCGACGGAGTGTGAGTGAGCGCTTGCTTTACCTGCCTCTCAATTCCCCAGACAGTCAACCCGACAACACGCCCCTCAGGGAGAATCCCCTCGGGGTCAGTGGAGGCTACTGAAGAACTGAAGAGACGAGATAAAGCATCAGGCTTGGTGTTCTTAGAGCCCGGACGATAAGAAATCACGAACTCGAAACGAGCGAAAAACAGCGCCCAACGCGCCTGACGCGCATTAAGTCGTTTGGCAGAACGGATGTACTCAAGGTTCCTATGGTCAGTCCAAACGACAAAAGGAACGGTCGCCCCCTCCAACCACTGTCGCCATTCGCCTAGGGCTAACCGGATGGCGAGCAGTTCGCGGTTTCCCACATCATAGTTACGTTCCGACGGCGACAGGCGATGAGAAAAATACGCGCATGGGTGGACCTTGTCGTCAGAGAGGGAGCGCTGAGAAAGAATGGCTCCCACGCCCACCTCTGACGCGTCAACCTCGACAACGAACTGTCTAGAGACGTCAGGTGTAACAAGGATAGGAGCGGATGTAAAACGATTCTTGAGGAGATCAAAAGCTCCCTGAAACGGACCACTTAAAGCACGTCTTGACAGAAGTAAGGGCTGTGAGAGGAGCTGCCACCTGACCGAAATTACGGATGAAACGACGATAGAAGTTCGCGAAGCCGAGAAAGCGCTGCAGCTCGATGCGTGACTTAGGGGCGGGCCAATCAATGACAGCTTGGACCTTAGCGGGATCCATCTTAATGCCTTCAGCGGAAATAACAGAACCGAGAAATGTGACGGAGGAGGCATGAAAAGTGCACTTCTCAGCCTTCACAAAAAGACAATTCTCTAAAAGGCGCTGGAGGACACGTCGAACGTGCTGAACATGAATCTGGAGTGACGGTGAAAAAATCAGGATATCGTCAAGGTAAACGAAAACAAAGATGTTCAGCATGTCTCTCAGGACATCATTGACTAATGCCTGAAAGACAGCTGGAGCGTTAGCGAGGCCGAAAGGAAGAACCCGGTATTCAAAGTGCCCTAACGGAGTGTTAAACGCCGTCTTCCACTCGTCCCCCTCCCTGATGCGCACGAGATGGTAAGCGTTACGAAGGTCCAACTTAGTGAAAAACCTGGCTCCCTGCAGGATCTCGAAGGCAGAAGACATAAGAGGAAGCGGATAACGATTCTTCACTGTTATGTCATTCAGCCCTCGATAATCTATGCAGGGGCGCAGGGACCCGTCCTTCTTCTTAACAAAAAAAACCCCGCTCTGGCGGGAGAGGAGGAGGGGACTATGGTACCGGCGGCAAGAGCTACAGACAAATAATCTTCGAGAGCCTTACGTTCGGGAGCCGACAGAGAGTATAGTCTACCCCGGGGGGGAGTGGTTCCCGGAAGGAGATCAATACTACAATCATACGACCGGTGTGGAGGAAGAGAGGTGGCCCTGGACCGACTGAACACCGTGCGCAGATCGTGATATTCCTCCGGCACCCCTGTCAAATCACCAGGCTCCTCCTGTGAAGAAGAGACAGAGGAAACAGGAGGGATAGCAGACATTAAACATTTCACATGACAAGAGACGTTCCAGGAGAGGATAGAATTACTAGACCAATTAATGGAAGGATTATGACAAACTAGCCAGGGATGGCCCAAAACAACAGGTGTAAAAGGTGAACGAAAAATTAAAAAAGAAATGGTTTCGCTATGATTACCAGAAACAGTGAGGGTTAAAGGTAGCGTCTCACGCTGAATCCTGGGGAGAGGACTACCATCCAGGGCGAACAAGGCCGTGGACTCCCTTAACTGTCTGAGAGGAATGTCATGTTCCCGAGCCCAGGTCTCGTCCATAAAACAGCCCTCCGCCCCAGAGTCTATTAAGGCACTGCAGGAAGCTGACGAACCGGTCCAGCGTAGATGGACCGACAAGGTAGTGCAGGATCTTGAAGGAGAGACAGGAGTAGTAGCGCTCACCAGTAGCCCTCCGCTTACTGATGAGCTCTGGCTTTTACTGGACATGAAGTGACAAAATGACCAGCAGAACCGCAATAGAGACAGAGGCGGTTGGTGATTCTCCGTTCCCTCTCCTTAGTCGAGATGCGGATACCTCCCAGCTGCATAGGCTCAGCTCCCGAGCCGGCAGAGGAAGATGGTAGTGATGCGGAGAGGGGGGCAACGGAGAGCGCGAGCTCCTTTCCACGAGCTCGGTGACGAAGATCAACCCGTCGCTCAATGCGAATAGCGAGTTCAATCAAGGAATCCACGCTGGAAGGAACCTCCCGGGAGAGAATCTCATCCTTTACCTCTGCGCGGAGACCCTCCAGAAGACGAGCGAGCAAGGCCGGCTCGTTCCAGCCACTGGAGGCAGCAAGAGTGCGAAACTCAATAGAGTAGTCTGTTATGGATCGATTGCCTTGACATAGGGAAGACAGGGCCCTGGAAGCCTCCTCCCCAAAAACAGATCGATCAAAAACCCGTATCATCTCCTCCTTAAAGTCCTGATACTGGTTAGTACACTCAGCCCTTGCCTCCCAGATTGCCGTGCCCCACTCACGAGCCCGTCCAGTAAGGAGAGATATGACGTAGGCGACACGAGCAGTGCTCCTGGCGTAAGTGTTGGGCTGGAGAGAAAACACAATATCACACTGGGTGAGGAACGAGCGGCATTCAGTGGGCTCCCCAGAGTAACACGGCGGGTTATTGATTCTGGGCTCCGGAGATTCGAAAGCCCTGGAAGTGGCCGGTGGATCGAGGCGGAGATGGTGAACCTGTTCTGTGAGGTTGGAGACTTGGGTGGCCAGGGTCTCAACGGCATGTCGAGCAGCAGACAATTCCTGCTCGTGTCTGCCTAGCATCGCTCCCTGGATCCCGACGGCTGAGTGGAGAGGATCCGAAGTCGCTGGGTCCATTCTTGGTCGGATTCTTCTGTTACGGTGAGTGAATGAGGACCCAAAAGCGAATTAACTTAAACAGAGCTTCTTTAATAACCAAACATAGGTAGGCTCAGATAGACCGGCAGATTCCGACAGGACAGGACAAGGTTACAGCAAACATGACGATAGTCTGGTTCAGGCATGAAACACAACAAACAAGAATCCGACAAAGACAGGAGCAGAAACAGAGAGAGATATAGGGACCTAATCAGAGGGAAAAGGGGAACAGGTGGGAGAAGGGGTGACGAGGTAGTCAGAGGAGACAAGGAACAGCTGGGGGAAAGCGGGGGAGAAAAGGTAACCTAATACGACCAGCAGAGGGAGACAGGGTGAAAGGAAAGGACAGAAAGACACAACATGACAATACATGACATCACCTGTACATTCTCTGATTCCAACAGACTCACCTGTACATTCTCTGATATGTCTCTTGTGTCAGAGGTGGATATGGAGGCCTTCTTCCTGGTTTACACATTAATGGATTAATTATTGAATGAATGGACGAATCAATGAACAAAGTAAGTTAATAAAAAAGAGTTGGAGTGAAATAATCTTTAAAATAATCTCTCACCTGAACCACATGAGTCCAGAGAGACAGAGGATGAGAACCAGAACCACCACTATGATTCCTACAGCTGCAGTCACAACTGAGGTTTGTTTCCCTATAATATAATATGGATGATATGGGAACAACAGTACAATATTTGTTAACTGATCTAATCTCAAAGTATATATAATTATTAAACAAAGTATGATAAGATAAAGTATAATTATTAATATTAGTTTGAAACATCATTTTGTGTTGAAATATATAAGATGGATTTTCACCTGGTAAAATGATCATCAGAGTTGTAGAGTTCCTAGATCCTCTTCTATTCTGGGCCTCACAGTAGTATTCTCCTCTGTCCTCAGAGATGATGTTAGTGATGTTGTAACTCTGTCCTGATGCTTTTGGTGAGGTTACGTTCTTCTTGTACCAGGTGTATTTGTCCACAGGTGGGTTGGCATCACTGCTGCAGGTCAGAGTCACTGAACTGCCCTCCACTATTTCACCAGAGGGACTGACTGACACTGAGGTGTTCTTTGGGCCGTCTGGTGGACAATATGTAACAACAGTGTATTAAATAGTGTTTTTCTTGTGATTGAAATATGAATTTAAATGTGATTCTGATTAAAAGATGAGGTTAGGTGAACTTACACTGAACGTCCACAGACACAGAAGAAGAGTTGAGACGTCCATATTTATTCTCAGTCTCACAGTAATATTCTCCACTGTCCTCAGAGATGATGTTAGTGATGCTGTAACTCTGTCCTGATGCTTTTGGTGAGGTTACGTTCTTCTTGTACCAGGTGTATTTGTCCACAGGTGGGTTGGCATCACTGCTGCAGGTCAGAGTCACTGAACTGCCCTCCACTATTTCACCAGAGGGACTGACTGACACTGAGGTGCTCTTTGGTTTATCTGATGTAAAGGAGAATTTGTCAGAGGGATATGACTAGTATATTTACCACAGTAGTATATTTACAAATTAAATGTCATGTCAAAAATAAATTATCTGTTTAGTTAGAGAACTATCTAAAACTCTAACTTACACAAAACGTTAACAAATACTCATTTGGAGATGCTTTAGGACTTTCATTTAGTTATAATTGTTTTGCTACCTTCTCATTCAAACACTGAGCTGTACTTTACTCACACTTCACATCCATGTTAATGGTCCTAGACCTGTCTGTCCCCATCTCATTCTGGGACACACAGTAGTACTCTTCAGTGACAGATGACTGGATTTGATTGAAGACAAGCTGTGGTCCTGTCATACTCTGATAGTCACCTCCATTCTTCTTGTACCACCAGGTGTAACTCTGCACAGGTGGGTTGGCATCACTGCTGCAGGTCAGAGTCACTGAACTGCCCTCCACTATTTCACCAGAGGGACTGACTGACACTGAGGTGTTCTTCGGTTTATCTGATTTAAAAGACCAAACATTTTATCAAAGCAATATTAGCAATTTGTATTTTTAAAAAAATTTTGTTCTAAAATTATTGATAAAGTCTTGTTTACCTGAATTTACATGATACTTGCTAAGTAGAATACTGTACTATTGTACTGTACTCACACACTGCAGGAGAGCTGAGATCACTGTCTTTTACAGCACAGGAGTAGCTGTCTGCATCCTCACTGCTGATGGAGTACATGGGGGAGGAGTCCTCTTTTATAGGTTGTCTGTTCCTGTACCAGATGTAGGTGGGGTTGTCAGTCAGAGTACAGGTGGTGATACAGGTCAGTGTCTTCTGTCCCTCTGCAGCAGGAGTCACCTTCACCTGCAGACCTGAAACAATATGTATAAAACCACATACACCTCTGTGTTAACAGGATGGTTAATTTATTTTCTCCTGTAATTCATTATGATATACAGTTGTATCATACAGTGTAGTGTTACCTGTGACAGACAGAGTTGTTCCTGGGAAACTATGACCCCAGACAAAGTAGTATGTTTTAAAAGTGAAGCGATACTCAGCTGAGTCCTCCTCTCTCAGATCTGTGATTCTCAGACTGGAGTGACCAGTGTATCTCCATCTCTCTTTGTCAGGGTACTTCACACGACCTGCATACCCTGGGTCTGTGGTTAGGTCCTCTGGTGTCAACCTATCACTTCTAAACCAGAATGATGATGTGGTGGAATAATAACCAACATAAGTACAGGATATGTCCACTGTTGACTCCTTCAAGACACAGATTCTCCTCTTGGTGTAAGTCACTCTGTTGCATCTCTGACCCTGAACACCTGAAACACAGTGACATAACAAGAGGTCAATTGGATTATATTCTCAGTTCTTTCTAGAAATGCTAAACGTTCTCAAATTACAAAGTGAAACCAACACACACACAGGTTGTACAGTATTGTTCAATTAAAGAAACACTCACACACTGCAGGAGAGAGGAGATCCTCATGGCCTTTTACAGCACAGGAGTAGCTGTCTTCATAGTTACTGGAGACTGGGTCTTTGTACTGGGGGGAGGTGCTCTCATCTAGATGTTGTCCGTTCTTGTACCAGGTGTATGTGGGGTTACCAGTCAGAATACAGGTGGTGCTACAGGTCAGTGTCTTATACATTGAATACTGTTTAGGAGTCACCTTCACCTGAAAACCTAAATGAAAGGGGAGTAAAAACAGATTACATAATTTAGAATTAATTATTCATTTCCTGACTCTTCAAAACTGTATAATGTGCTATGCAGTGTTACCTGTGACAGAGTGCATACATCTATGACGTCTGTAATTTCTATGTAATGAAGAATATTGATAGGTAAAGTATTACCCTTCTCATTGACCTTAAATGACTGATACTTCCTAAGTAGAATCCTAGTTTAATTCAGACTCACAAACTACAGGAGAGTGGAGAGCCTCGTGACCTTCAACAGCACAGGAGTAAATGTCCACAGTAGAATCCCAGACCACCAGCATATTACTAGAGTGTTGTTGGGAAGTGGGCTCATCTAGACGTTGTCCGTTCTTGTACCAGATGTAGGTGGGGTTGTCAGTCAGAGTACAGGTGGTGATACAGGTCAGTCTCTTCTGTCCCTCTGCAGCAGGAGTCACCTTCACCTGCAGACCTGAAACAATATGTATAAAACCACATACACCTCTGTGTTAACAGGATGGTTAATTTATTTTCTCCTGTAATTCATTATGATTTACAGTTGTATCATACAGTGTAGTATTTATTACCTGTGACAGACAGAGTTGTTCCTGGGAAACTATGACCCCATTCAATGTTGTTTGTTTTAAAAGTGAAGCGATACTCAGCTGAGTCCTCCTCTCTCAGATCTGTGATTCTCAGGGTGAAGGGACCTCTGTATGTTCCAGTGTACTTCACACGACCTGCATACCCTGGGTCTCTGGTTAGGTCTTCAGGGGTCGACTTATCACTTCTAAACCAGAATGATGATGTGGTGGAATAATAACCAACATAAGTACAGGATATGTCCACTGTTGACCCCTTCAAGACACAGATTCTCCTCTTGGTGTAAGTCACTCTGTTGCAGCTCTGACCCTGAACACCTGAAACATAATGACAAGAGGGCATTACTTATACATTTACACAGTAGAATCATGAACTGCAGTAATCCAGAATAGTTATGCCATCTGGTATTGTGTTGCAGTTTGGTTAGATAACTGTGAGGACTAAAAACTGAGTTAAATCCATACTCACACACTGCAGGAGAGTGGAGATCCTCATGGCCTTTTAAAGCACAGGAGTAACTGTCTGCATTTCTAAGGTAGTCTGAGTACTGGCTGGAAGTGTCTTCCTTTACTTTGTGTCCGTTCCTATACCAGATGTAGGTGGGGTTGTCAGTCAGAGTACAGGTGGTGCTACAGGTCAGTGTCACCCAATTTGGCCAAGTTTTAGAAGTTATCTTCACCTGCAGAGCTGGAATAGATCACAGCATTAAACCCTGAATCACTTATTGTCTTGTTTAATCACATGATGCAAGACATTCTCAAACTCATTTAATTCTCAAATCTGTTTCATATATACAAATCCAATTTCTAGACCTAAATGGACAGTAGATATTAATTCAACAGACTAGCAGTATAAAGCATGTTACTGTACCTGTTACAGACAGAGTGACTCCAGGGTCACCAGTATATAGAATGTTACTGTACCTGTAACAGACAGAGTGACTCCAGGGTCACCAGTATATAGAATGTTACTGTACCTGTTACAGACAGAGTGACTCCAGGATCACCAGTATATAGAATGTTACTGTACCTGTAACAGACAGAGTGACTCCAGGATCACCAGTATATAGAATGTAACTGTACCTGTAACAGACAGAGTGACTCCAGGATCTCCATAATATTTCCCTCTGGTCTGATCTGTTATGAATCTGAACTTGTACGTAACTGAGTCACTCTCTCTCAGGTCTGATATTCTCAGGGTACAGTCTTTCTTCTTATCCCCATGATACTCCAGACGACCTGCATAATCTGGGTCCTGACCTAGATCTTTAGGTTCTTTACCAGCCTCCATTTTAGTGAACCAGAAGGTTGTTGTGACTTTACCTCTGGGATATGTGTAAGAGCAGAACAGATCCACTGTTGACCCCTTCAAGGTACAGATACTCTGAGTGGTGTATGTAACACTCCAGCCATCCTGACCCAGTACCACTGAAACACAGTTAGACATCACAATGGTATCAGAATGAGGACAAGGTATATTGGCTCACACTGACTGTAGGGTTTGTTCACATTTTGTTGCCGTAGTTCCTGAGTTGAGTGTGAATGGAAACCACAGATAAGCATCACTCAGTGAGGTGTGAAAGATAACTATTTAAAGTGAAGTGGAGACACCTAACAGAACACACCAGAATAACATTATGATTCTTATCCTTTTAGAAATGTCTGTAGATTGACAAACAGAGCAACTAAAAGATAAGAATGAGACCATACCTGCTACAGACCAGAGAAAGACCACCAACACACTTCCTGCTGTTCTCAAGACCATTGTTGCATCTCCCACCCTGCAGTCTTAGAAACATAAACAACAACTCACTCTATAGCTGGTGAATAACTACATACAAACCATCAGGGGCAGCAGGTAGGGCTCTAGTCAAAAGTAGTGCACTCTATAGCTGGTGAATAACTACATACATACCCTCAGGGGGGCAGCCGGTAGGGCTCTAGTCAAAAGTAGTGCACTCTATAGCTGGTGAATAACTACACACATACCATCAGGGAGGCAGCAGGTAGGGCTCTAGTCAAAAGTAGTGCACTCTATAGCTGGTGAATAACTACATACATACCCTCAGGGGGGCAGCAGGTAGGGCTCTAGTCAAAAGTAGTGCACTCTATAGCTGGTGAATAACTACACACATACCATCAGGGGCAGCAGGTAGGGCTCTAGTCAAAAGTAGTGCACTCTA
Organism: Oncorhynchus clarkii lewisi; assembly: GCF_045791955.1. Taxonomy (NCBI): domain Eukaryota; kingdom Metazoa; phylum Chordata; class Actinopteri; order Salmoniformes; family Salmonidae; genus Oncorhynchus; species Oncorhynchus clarkii. The sequence continues at coordinate 9,269,822 of NC_092159.1, forward strand.
TAGCTGGTGAATAACTACATACATACCCTCAGGGGGGCAGCAGGTAGGGCTCTAGTCAAAAGTAGTGCACTCTATAGCTGGTGAATAACTACATACATACCATCAGGGGGGCAGCAGGTAGGGCTCTAGTCAAAAGTAGTGCACTCTATAGCTGGTGAATAACTACATACATACCATCAGGGAGGCAGCAGGTAGGGCTCTAGTCAAAAGTAGTGCACTCTATAGCTGGTGAATAACTACACACATACCATCAGGGGCAGCAGGTAGGGCTCTAGTCAAAAGTAGTGCACTCTATAGGGAATATGGTGTCATTTGGGATGCAGAATAACAACACATCATCATCACAGCCTTGAGAGGATGGTGTGTAAATCACATTCATCATAATAGTTTGGTAATATGGTGTGTCAGCGGTATCGGCAGGTAGCATAGCGGTTATGAACGTTGGGCCAGTAACTGAAACATTACTGGTTCAAATCCCAGACCTGACAAGGTGGAAAAATCTGCCAATTTGAGCAAGGCAGTTACCACCAGCTTGAATGATAACTCCTATCCCCAAGCTGTGAGGATAAACAACAAGTCACACATATCTTTTATATCATCATTATATGATAGTGTTCGTATTCACCAAGTGTCCCAGAGTAGGATCTAGGATTAGTTTTCCATTTAGATCATAATTATATTGACCAGGAGGACCTGATCCTAGATCAGCACTCCATGTCTGAGACCCTTGAGGAGATGACTTACGGCTAAAAACAAAAAACTATATTTCAAGATCTCAAGAGTACTTACAGACTGAAGGGGAGAGGTCTTGTACAGTGAGTCAACTGACTGGTATTGAGTGGGAACTGCTAGTAAGTGTCAGTTCTGTGGTTGAAACATATTTAAAGTAGTCAGAACACAAGTAGCTGATGCAGAACAGTCCTTTCCTTCCTCTTTTAAGACATTAACATGCATGATAATCAGAACAGCATGTCAGAGAAGGGAGGTTACTGTATTAAAATGGGTCCTACATTTCTATAATAGACAAAATGTCCCCCATTTCCACTTTCAATAAATACAGAACCATGTTAACAATATGTTGACTATTCTATATGGAATGTTTATAATATCTTAGAATGTGTTGTCTTGTCCCTCTGAGTTCTACATGGAACAGGTCAAAGTTCCATTTACATTTGGTCAGTTCCATGATGTCATTCATTCTATTCTACAAACACATTCAATTTACACTCCTCATCAGCTGTATCAATGTGGTACTGAAGGTTCCAGTGTTCTAGACTAGAGCTCCTCCTACTGGCATCTCAACATTACTGCACCATCCTAATAATAATGCCCTCAATAATGTTGGGCTAATAACAACATTCCAAACTGACAATACATCAGGTAGAATGGTGAAACACAACACTGACTACTTGACAAAGTCACATTTAATCACACAAACACTGATGTCTGTAGTAGTACACCATGCCACTTTCATATTATGTTACACTGTTGACCCTTGTGTACAGTACTGGTAGTAGCATTAGTTAGCAGAGGAATCAGTATCATCATCACCATAGTCTGCTGTATTGACTGCTGCTGTCCATATACTGTATAGTCTAATGTAGCCTGTTATCCATATATAGTCTAATGTAGCCTGTTATCCATCAATAGTCTAATGTAGCCTGTTATCCATATATAGTCTAATGTAGCCTGTTATCCATCAATAGTCTAATGTAGCCTGTTATCCATCAATAGTCTAATGTAGCCTGTTATCCATATATAGTCTAATGTAGCCTGTTATCCATCAATAGTCTAATGTAGCCTGTTATCCATATATAGTCTAATGTAGCCTGTTATCCATATATAGTCTAATGTAGCCTGTTATCCATATATAGTCTAATGTAGCCTGTTATCCATATATAGTCTAATGTAGCCTGTTATCCATATATAGTCTAATGTAGCCTGTTATCCATATATAGTCTAATGTAGCCTGTTATCCATATATAGTCTAATGTAGCCTGTTATCCATATATAGTCTAATGGAGCCTGTTATACATATATAGTCTAATGTAGCCTGTTATCCATATATAGTCTAATGTAGCCTGTTGTCCATATATAGTCTAATGTAGCCTGTTATCCATATATAGTCTAATGTAGCCTGTTATCCATATATAGTCTAATGTAGCCTGTTATCCATATATAGTCTAATGTAGCCTGTTATCCATATATAGTCTAATGTAGCCTGTTATCCATATATAGTCTAATGTAGCCTGTTATCCATATATAGTCTAATGTAGCCTGTTATCCATATATAGTCTAATGTAGCCTGTTATCCATATATAGTCTAATGTAGCCTGTTATCCATATATAGTTTAATGTAGCCTGTTATCCATATATAGTCTAATGTAGCATGTTACCCATATATAGTCTAATGTAGCCTGTTATCCATATATAGTCTAATGTAGCCTGTTATCCATATATAGTCTAATGTAGCCTGATATCCATATATAGTCTAATGTAGCCTGATATCCATATATAGTTTAATGTTGTGGTGAAATCCTGCACAGAGCCTTCACCGTGCGCTGCCACTTTAAGAGCACATCAGCAGTCAGGAAGGAGGAAATAAAGCTCTTCTGGCTCTCTGTGTGGAGCTGTTGGTTGGACCACAGTGTGTGCAACTCTGCAGAAGTCCTGTTTATTTTCAGTGTGTTTAGTTGTAAAGTGTTAAGTTGATGGCCGGTGTTACCTCTCTAGGTCGTGGTTTTAAAATGCTTGTTTTTCATGACGTTGAAGTTAGGTTCACCTTAGGTTCTTAAAGAGAGATGAAAAGATGTGATTTATGGATGTCTGTGTTTGGGCCGAATGAAAGCTGGCGAAACACAGACGTCTATGATTGGTTCAGATTTGGTCCGGACCAGACCAAAAACCAATGTCCGTGAACGTGGAAATCAGGGCCGGTCTGGAATGCACAAAAACACCATCCAAAAGGTGTCCGTGTTGGACGGTGCTTACTGAGGTAAAGCCAGTTCAGACATGACCAAAATATATGTCCAAAAGTGGCGCAGTGGTTAAGGGCAGCGCCAGCTGTGCCATCAGAGTCCTGGGTTCGCGTCCAGGCTCTGTCGTAACCAGCCGCGACCGGGAGGTCCGTGGGGCGACGCACAATTGGCCTAGCGTCGCCCGGGTTAGGGAGGGCTTGGTTGGTAGGGTTGGATAAGTCTACCTCCAGTGTTTTCTAATTGAATCCAGGCCCCAGGGTTAGATAATTCTACCTCCAGTGTTTTCGAATTGAATCCAGGCCCCAGGGTTGGATAAGTCTACCTCCAGTGTTTTCTAATTGAATCCAGGCCCCATGGTTAGTTAATTCTACCTCCAGTGTTTTCTAATTGAATCCAGGCCCCATGGTTAGTTAATTCTACCTCCAGTGTTTCCTAATTGAATCCAGGCCCCAGGGTTAGATAATTCTACATCCAGTGTTTTTCACAAAGGGTTTTAAAAGGACCCTCTAGACATAACCTCCTTATTGTTGCATTCTGACTTTGTGAACAACCAAAAGGTCAATTAGAGGTTGCTTATATTTGTCCTGTTTCAGATGCAGGTGTGTAACCTGTACAGTGTGTGGTGTGAAATGGAAATGTGTTTGTTGCATATCCCACGGAGACACCCGTCGGAGTCACGGCCAGGGATCAGAGTAGCATATTGTCGTGGAAATTTCCTCTATTTACCAAATCATGGGAGCAAACCACACACACAAGTCAGAGTTAGTTATCAAAGTCCATCTTTAATTATATGAGCTCTATCACAACCCTGTGACTCTCAGATCGATTCAGTGTCTAACCATGAATTCTCTGAGAGCCCCTTCCACATTTCAAATGAGGTCCTTTATAGTAAAGACACACACACAGGATAAGACAGCATAGACATAATAAATCGTTCAGCTTTGTCTCCTTACTCAAACCCCAGAACCATAAACCAACCCTCCATATCAACAGGCATATATCAAATTGTCATTTAGATACAACCAACTCAAAATACAACCTCCTGGACAAACTCACAGAGAGGAGAATGATTCCAGACACTGCCATCTCTGATGGGAAAACTAGGGAGTGAACTGGCACACACACAGTGGAGCAAAATATATGCTTACACATGATGACACTTTGACCTCTCCCCTCTCAGCGGCCATGCAACTTAGTCTTGACATAGAACAGATACTGCAACCCTGCCACAGTATTATACAAAAATACCATTCTGATGAGAATTAACTTACACCCATTTGATAAATATAAAACATCTTACATATGTTACCAACAAATTCTGAATCTTCCCTAACAATATTCAACTGTTTCTCTGTTTCACTCTGTCAGAAAATGGACAAGAACAAAGATGGCGTGGTCACCATTGAGGAGTTTCTGGAGTCTTGTCAAAAGGTTTGTGTGTCTGTGTGTTGGTGTGTGTGTGTCTGTGTGTGTGTGTGTGTGTGTCTGTCTGTGTGTCTGTCTGTCTGTCTGTCTGTCTGTCTGTCTGTCTGTCTGTGTGTCTGTGTGTCTGTCTGTGTCTGTCTGTGTCTGTCTGCGTGTGTCTGTCTGTCTGTCTGTCTGCGTGTGTCTGTCTGTCTGCGTGTGTCTGTGTGAGTACCTGTTTGTGTGTGTGTGCATGTGTTCAATTGCAGCATGATTCTATAGGATATGGTTATTTATGACGTGATTTAATCATATTTAAAACGTCACAATGTGAAGTTTATTTCCACAAATGTGTGTTTTTTCATCCACAGGTACACCTCCAATTGACTCAAATTATGTAAATTGGCCTATCAGAAGCTTCTAAAGCCATGACATCATTTTCTGGAATTTTCCAAGCTGTTTAAAGGCTCAGTCATTTAGTGTATGTAAACTTCTGACCCACTGGAATTGTGATACAGTGAATTATAAGTGAAATAATCTGTCTGTAAACAATTGTTGGAAAAATTACTTGTGTCATCCACAAAGTAGATGTCCTAACCGACTTGCCAAAACTATAGTTTGTTAACAAGAGATTTGTGGAGTGGATGAAAAACGAGTTTCAATGACTCCAACATAAGTGTATTTACACTTCCGACTTCAACTGTATATCTTTTAGCCTCTCTGAAATCAAATAATCTAGTGATAGATTAAACAAATACATGACTGTCATTGAACAACCCCATGACATGATGAGATGTGGAAAATCACACCAATCTCTTGCATAAGTTATTGAAACTTATTAGTAAAGCTAATTTACTAACTAACTAACTAATTTACTAACATTGGATCTTCAACTTTTTATTTATTTAAGAACCTGTTACTGCTTCTGTACTGTTTAAACCTTCTCTCCAACTGCTTCTTACCCGTTGTGCTTTTTGTCCCTTCCTGCCTCCTGTCCAGGATGAGAACATCATGCAGTCCATGCATCTGTTTGACAACGTCATTTAGTGATACTTCCTGTGGGTGTGGCCTAAAGGACAGGGTGCCCATATTTAGCCTCACAGCCTCCACCCCTAGCTCCCCTCTATCCCCAAACACAGACTCATTAGGGATGTCAGGTGGGTAAACGGTACCCCTCCATGGATCTCCACTCTCCTCCTACCTGGGAAGGTCAGACAACAGTTAGGTGTGCAATAGGTACACCTCCATGGGTCTCCACTCTCTCATCCACCTCTAGCCCATCTCTGCCCCCCAAAAGAGACTCCCCTACCTGGGAAGGTCAGACAACAGTTAGGGGCTCAAAGCCACGCCATGTTGGAGACCATATCACTCATTCTATATGACATCACATTCTCACTATGCAATTGATTCTCTAATTACTAGTTTGACAAAATGGTGGACTGTTATTATTCTAAGGACAAAAGGCTTTAAATGAAACAATAATCTCACTGCTTGGTATGAACTTGTTAACTGTGAGATGTATTATTATCAATCATCGACATTCTTCCATTTCTCAATGTTCTGGAAGGGAATCCCCTGGCTGACGGAATTACCCACAACCCTCCAATCATCCATATTGTGTCCTATTTACCTCAACAGAAATATGGTCCGGGTCTGTTTAGTTTTTTTTGTGCGTGACTTCTGGTTAAGCGCTTCCGGCCAATAGTTGGGAGCTAGCTAGCTAACTAACTCAGTATCGCTTCTCACAACTTTCCAAACTTGGATTCACATAAATGGTAATTTTATGTTCTGTAAGGGGTTGCCACGGCAACTGTCAGAAACAGAAACTGTTCATGGAGCAGGAGTGTTTTGACCACCAAACTTTTTTGAGGAGCGAGTGCAGTTGTGAGGCTCCTTTTGATTTGCACCCACCTCCTAAAGACGAGGAGTCTCTTTGGCTTTGGCTCAAAGCATTGAAAAGATGCTGTGAAGAAGTCAATGGAACTCAATCAAAACAATCGAATTGCCATGGAAACGTGTGGGGGAAAGATGCCATGGGGGAAAGATCCCAAATCTCCTCATTGCCCCCCAGCAAAATGAACCTCCATTTAGGCGTGTTATTATTTACAGTATAGAGTATGTGTACTATGTTGTGGTGAAAATCAGAAATGTAATGCTTGTATGGATGTCAACCACAGGAGGTTGGTGGCACCTTAATTGGGGAGGACGGGCTCATAGTAATGGCTGAAGCGAAATCGTTGGAATGGTATCAAATGCATCAAACACATGCGACTGAAGCCCTTCCATTCGCTCCGTTCCAGCCTTTATCATGAGCCGTCCTCCCCTCAGCAGCCTCCTGTGATGTCAACCCCAATGTTCAGGTCATCGTCACCAACCACCGACATTAGTTAAAAAACGACTTTGACTACACCACTGATTTCTGTATGCTAGCTATGCTACCAGCTTTTATGAAGGTGAGTTAGTCTTTATCAGTCACTCCTTCTAAACCTGAAAAGGTACAACTCCTAAATGATGCAGCAAAAACAGCCAAATAAATTCAAATCAGACTTTAGTAACCACATTGTGGGCCTGTTTAGAATGCATCAATCATGACGGATTGATGAATATACACTTTGTTATATCAAATATGTTGAATGTGCACCAATCCGGCGTCCCTCTTATGTCCCCCACGGTCTGCGTTCCATTGACCTCTTTACAGCATCTGTAGTGTCTGCATGCTGTGTGTTTTAAAAAGGACAATAAGTCATATTTCATGTGGTTGTGTGTGTACTGTATGTGCTGGAGATGACTCCTTCTGAAAGTGTCTGTGTATATTTGTGTACAGACATGATGTTGATGATGTCTGTACAAACCCAAATATAAGTGAATAAACCACTGTTGCTATGCAAACAAATGTACATGTTTTATTTGTAGTGTTGGAATCGGCTAAACTTCCAACATTGAGATATGAAATAAATGCTAGAGAAGAAGCCTTGGATAGGAAAAGTGAAAGAGACTCTGGGTTGTGTGGTAGAAGTTAAGGGTTCTCTGTGGGAAGACAGATGGCTTTGGAATGTGTTGGGTGGAAGGGAGAAGAGCAACGGTTGAGCTAGGGGAGACAGGTGGCTGTGGAATGTGTTGGGTGGAAGGGAGAAGAGCAACGGTTGAGCTAGGGGAGACAGGTGGCTGTGGAATGTGTTGGGTGGAAGGGAGAAGAGCAACGGTTGAGATAGGGGAGACAGACGGCTGTGGAATGTGTTGGGTGGAAGGGAGAAGAGCAACGGTTGAGATAGGGGAGACAGATGGCTGTGGAATGTGTTGGGTGGAAGGGAGAAGAGCAACGGTTGAGATAGGGAAGACAGACGGCTGTGGAATGTGTTGGGTGGAAGGGAGAAGAGCAACGGTTGAGATAGGGGAGACAGGTGGCTGTGGAATGTGTTGGGTGGAAGGGAGAAGAGCAACGGTTGAGATAGGGGAGACAGATGGCTGTGGAATGTGTTGGGTGGAAGGGAGAAGAGCAACGGTTGAGATAGGGGAGACAGATGGCTGTGGAATGTGTTGGGTGGAAGGGAGAAGAGCAACGGTTGAGATAGGGGAGACAGATGGCTGTGGAATGTGTTGGGTGGAAGGGAGAAGAGCAACGGTTGAGATAGGGGAGACAGATGGACGTATGTGGACTAGGGGAAGGAGGGGTTGAGATCTGTGGACTAGGGGAAGGAGGGGTTGTGATAGGGGAGACAGATGGACGTCTGTGGACTAGGGGAAGGAGGGGTTGAGATAGGGGAGACAGACGGACATCTGTGGACTAGGGGAAGGAGGGGTTGAGATAGGGGAGACAGACGGACATCTGTGGACTAGAGGAAGGAGGGGTTGTGATAGGGGAGACAGACGGACGTCTGGACTAGGGGAAGGAGGGGTTGAGATAGGGGAGACAGACGGACATCTGTGGACTAGGGGAAGGAGGGGTTGAGATAGGGGAGACAGACGGACATCTGTGGACTAGGGGAAGGAGGGGTTGAGGTCAGGAGGTGAGGTCAGTTCCCCTTAATAAGGGAGTAATCAGGATTTAGTATCTGGTTACCTTCTTCCTTTAGAACCATAAGATGTAAGGATTGGAGAGAAGGAGGAGTGTCTTAAGTGGGATGTATATAACTGTGATGGTTAGAAATGTTTTGCTGTCTGAATACAGCTGTACAGAACCTTTGGGAAGAATTAAAAATGGTTAAAGCTTCTCTAGTGTCCGTGAGTCATTTACTCTGAAAAATAAGAACCTAACAGTAGTTACTGTATGTACAGTACAAGAGCTGTGATTTTAAAAGCTACTTTGAAGATACTGTTATAACAAGGTGAAAACAATGACAATGAAGTTGAATCTGAACAGTTTATTAAACACAATCCACACTTAACAGTTTCCAATATTTTGTATATTTATAAAAGCGATAAGAGACGTTGCATCAGGACACTGAGGCAAAATATTACCATAAATTTGTCATAAAACCAATAAATGTATATGAACAAACCAAGTAAACATATATTATGTATCATCTAACAGTATTGTATACTGTAATAGAATAGTACAGGACTGTATACTGTAATAGAATAGTACAGGACTGTATACTGTAATAGAATAGTACAGTACTGTATACTGTAATAGAATAGTACAGGACTGTATACTGTAATAGAATAGTACAGGACTGTATACTGTAATAGAATAGTGCAGGACTGTATACTGTAATAGAATAGTACAGGACTGTATACTGTAATAGAATAGTACAGGACTGTATACTGTAATAGAATAGTACAGGACTGTATACTGTAATAGAATAGTACAGGACTGTATACTGTAATAGAATAGTGCAGGACTGTATACTGTAATAGAATAGTACAGGACTGTATACTGTAATAGAATAGTACAGGACTGTATACTGTAATAGAATAGTACAGGACTGTATACTGTAATAGAATAGTACAGGACTGTATACTGTAATAGAATAGTACAGGACTGTATACTGTAATAGAATAGTACAGGACTGTATACTGTAATAGAATAGTGCAGGACTGTATACTGTAATAGAATAGTACAGGACTGTATACTGTAATAGAATAGTACAGGACTGTATACTGTAATAGAATAGTACAGGACTGTATACTGTAATAGAATAGTACAGGACTGTATAATGTAATAGAATAGTACAGGACTGTATACTGTAATAGAATAGTACAGGACTGTATAATGTAATAGAATAGTACAGGACTGTATACTGTAATAGAATAGTACAGGACTGTATAATGTAATAGAATAGTACAGTACTGTATACTGTAATAGAATAGTGCAGGACTGTATACTGTAATAGAATAGTACAGGACTGTATACTGTAATAGAATAGTACAGGACTGTATAATGTAATAGAATAGTACAGTACTGTATACTGTAATAGAATAGTACAATACTGTAATAGAATAGTACAGTACTATATAATGTAATAGAATAGTACAGTACTGTATACTGTAATAGAATAGTACAGTACTGTATAATGTAATAGAATAGTACAGTACTGTATAATGTAATAGAATAGTACAGTATTGTATACTGTAATAGAATAGTACAGTACTGTATACTGTAATAGAATAGTACAGGACTGTATAATGTAATAGAATAGTACAGTACTGTATACTGTAATAGAATAGTACAATACTGTAATAGAATAGTACAGTACTATATAATGTAATAGAATAGTACAGTACTGTATACTGTAATAGAATAGTACAGTACTGTATAATGTAATAGAATAGTACAGTACTGTATACTGTAATAGAATAGTACAGTATTGTATACTGTAATAGAATAGTACAGTACTGTATAATGTAATAGAATAGTACAGTACTGTATACTGTAATAGAATAGTACAGGACTGTATAATGTAATAGAATAGTACAGTACTGTATACTGTAATAGAATAGTACAGGACTGTATACTGTAATAGAATAGTACAGGACTGTATACTGTAATAGAATAGTACAGGACTGTATAATGTAATAGAATAGTACAGGATTGTATAATGTAATAGAATAGTACAGGACTGTATAATGTAATAGAATAGTACAGTACTGTATAATGTAATAGAATAGTGCAGGACTGTATACTGTAATAGAATAGTACAGGACTGTATAATGTAATAGAATAGTACAGTACTGTATAATGTAATAGAATAGTACAGTACTGTATAATGTAATAGAATAGTACAGGACTGTATAATGTAATAGAATAGTACAGGACTGTATAATGTAATAGAATAGTACAGGACTGTATACTGTAATAGAATAGTACAGTACTGTATAATGTAATAGAATAGTACAGGACTGTATACTGTAATAGAATAGTACAGGACTGTATACTGTAATAGAATAGTACAGTACTGTATAATGTAATAGAATAGTACAGTATTGTATACTGTAATAGAATAGTACAGGACTGTATAATGTAATAGAATAGTACAGGACTGTATAATGTAATAGAATAGTACAGGACTGTATACTGTAATAGAATAGTACAGTACTGTATAATGTAATAGAATAGTACAGGACTGTATATTGTAATAGAATAGTACAGTACTGTATAATGTAATAGAATAGTACAGTATTGTATACTGTAATAGAATAGTGCAGGACTGTATAATGTAATAGAATAGTACAGTATTGTATACTGTAATAGAATAGTACAGGACTGTATAATGTAATAGAATAGTACAGTATTGTATACTGTAATAGAATAGTACAGGACTGTATAATGTAATAGAATAGTACAGGACTGTATAATGTAATAGAATAGTACAGTACTGTATAATGTAATAGAATAGTACAGGACTGTATACTGTAATAGAATAGTGCAGGACTGTATAATGTAATAGAATAGTACAGGACTGTATAATGTAATAGAATAGTACAGGACTGTATAATGTAATAGAATAGTGCAGGACTGTATACTGTAATAGAATAGTACAGGACTGTATACTGTAATAGAATAGTACAGGACTGTATACTGTAATAGAATAGTGCAGGACTGTATAATGTAATAGAATAGTACAGGACTGTATACTGTAATAGAATAGTACAGGACTGTATAATGTAATAGAATAGTGCAGGACTGTATAATGTAATAGAATAGTACAGGACTGTATACTGTAATAGAATAGTGCAGGACTGTATAATGTAATAGAATAGTACAGGACTGTATACTGTAATAGAATAGTACAGGACTGTATACTGTAATAGAATAGTGCAGGACTGTATAATGTAATAGAATAGTACAGGACTGTATACTGTAATAGAATAGTACAATACTGTATAATGTAATAGAATAGTACAGGACTGTATACTGTAATAGAATAGTACAATACTGTATAATGTAATAGAATAGTACAGTACTGTATAATGTAATAGAATAGTGCAGGACTGTATAATGTAATAGAATAGTACAGTACTGTATAATGTAATAGAATAGTGCAGGACTGTATAATGTAATAGAATAGTACTACTGTATAATGTAATAGAATAGTACAGTACTGTATACTGTAATAGAATAGTACAATACTGTATAATGTAATAGAATAGTACAGTACTGTATAATGTAATAGAATAGTGCAGGACTGTATAATGTAATAGAATAGTACAGTACTGTATAATGTAATAGAATAGTGCAGGACTGTATACTGTAATAGAATAGTACAATACTGTATAATGTAATAGAATAGTACAGTACTGTATAATGTAATAGAATAGTGCAGGACTGTATAATGTAATAGAATAGTACAGTACTGTATAATGTAATAGAATAGTGCAGGACTGTATAATGTAATAGAATAGTACTACTGTATAATGTAATAGAATAGTACAGTACTGTATACTGTAATAGAATAGTACAATACTGTATAATGTAATAGAATAGTACAGTACTGTATAATGTAATAGAATAGTGCAGGACTGTATAATGTAATAGAATAGTACAGTACTGTATAATGTAATAGAATAGTGCAGGACTGTATAATGTAATAGAATAGTACTACTGTATAATGTAATAGAATAGTACAGGACTGTATACTGTAATAGAATAGTGCAGGACTGTATAATGTAATAGAATAGTACAATACTGTAATAGAATAGTACTGTATACTGTAATAGTACAGTACTGTATAATGTAATAGAATAGTACAGTACTGTATAATGTAATAGAATAGTAGAGTACTATATAATGTAATAGAATAGTGCAGTATTGTATAATGTAATAGAATAGTGCAGGACTGTATAATGTAATAGAATAGTGCAGGACTGTATAATGTAATAGAATAGTACAGGACTGTATACTGTAATAGAATAGTACAGGACTGTATAATGTAATAGAATAGTACAATACTGTAATAGAATAGTACTACTGTATAATGTAATAGAATAGTACAGTACTATATAATGTAATAGAATAGTGCAGTATTGTATAATGTAATAGAATAGTGCAGGACTGTATAATGTAATAGAATAGTGCAGGACTGTATAATGTAATAGAATAGTACAGGACTGTATACTGTAATAGAATAGTACAGTACTGTATAATGTAATAGAATAGTGCAGGACTGTATAATGTAATAGAATAGTACAGGACTGTATACTGTAATAGAATAGTACAGGACTGTATACTGTAATAGAATAGTACAGGACTGTATACTGTAATAGAATAGTACAGGAATGTATACTGTAATAGAATAGTACAGGACTGTATACTGTAATAGAATAGTACAGGACTGTATACTGTAATAGAATAGTACAGTACTATATAATGTAATAGAATAGTACAATACTGTAATAGAATAGTACAGGACTGTATAATGTAATAGAATAGTGCAGGACTGTATAATGTAATAGAATAGTGCAGGACTGTATAATGTAATAGAATAGTACAGGACTGTATACTGTAATAGAATAGTACAGGACTGTATAATGTAATAGAATAGTACAGTACTGTATAATGTAACAGAACAGCACAGTACTGTATAATATAATGGAATAGAAACAAATTAGAAAAAAAATATTGAATGTTCATATATAATCTCATAAATTTGATTATAAGTGTATATATTTTTTAATTAAAAATGTAAATAAGAATAATTTATATATATACACACACACACTACTGGTCAAAAGTTTGGGGTCACAAATGTCTTTGTTTTTTAAAGAAAAACACATTTTTTGTCCATTAAAATAACATCAAATCGATCAGTAATACAATGTAGACATGGTTAATGTTGTAAATGACTATTGTAGCTGGAAACGGCAGATTTTTTATGGAATATCTACATAGGCGTACAGAGGCCCATTATCAGCAACCATCACTTCTGTGTTCCAATGGCACATTGTGTTAGCTAATCCAAGTTTATAATTTTAAAAGGCTAATTGAGCATTAGAAAACCCTTTTGCAATTATATTAGCACAGCTGAAAACTGATTAAAGAAGCAATAAAACTGTCCTTAGACTCGTTGAGTATCTGGAGTATCAGCATTTGTGGGTTCGATTACAGGCTCAAAATGGCCAGAAACAAATAACTTTCTTCTGAAACTCATCATTCTATTCTTGTTCTGAGAAATTAAGGCTATTCCATGCGAGAAATTGCCAAGAAACTGAAGATCTCGTACAACGTACTACTCCCTTCACAGAACAGCGCAAACGGGCTCTAACCAGAATAGAAAGAGGAGTGGGAGGCCCCGGTGCACAACTGAGCAAGAGGACAAGTACAGCATTGTTTATAAGACAAAACTGACCATAGATCAGCACTCCAACTAAGTGTGAATACAGTAGTCCTGTGTCTCAGGTGGTAGAGCATGGTGCATGGTTTCCATTCCCAATGGGGCCACCGGCATGTAGAATGTATTCACACATAATTATAAGTCTCTTTGGATAAAAGCATTTTCTAAATGGCAAATCTTATGATACATTATTATAACACTTAGTTGGACTATACAGGTCCAGCTATACAGGGTTTCTGTCAAACTTGTGTTCAGATTTTCTTGGTTCTGGGTTTGTTGTGTTCAGGTCTAGGTTCTGGGTATGTTGTGTTCAGGTCTTCTTGGTTCTGGGTTTGTTGTGTTCAGGTCTTCTTGGTTCTGGGTATGTTGTGTTCAGGTCTTGGTTCTGGGTTTGTCGTGTTCAGGTCTTGGTTCTGGGTATGTTGTCTTCTTGGTTCTGGGTTTGTTGTGTTCAGGTCTTCTTGGTTCTGGGTTTGTTGTGTTCAGGTCTTCTTGGTTCTGGGTTTGTCGTGTTCAGGTCTTGGTTCTGGGTATGTTGTCTTCTTGGTTCTGGGTGTGTTGTGTTCAGGTCTTCTTGGTTCTGGGTTTGTTGTGTTCAGGTCTTCTTGGTTCTGGGTTTGTTGTGTTCAGGTCTTCTTGGTTCAGGTTTGTTGTGTTCAGGTCTTCTTGGTTCTGGGTTTGTTGTGTTCAGGTCTTCTTGGTTCAGGTTTGTTGTGTTCAGGTCTTCTTGGTTCTGGGTTTGTTGTGTTCAGGTCTTCTTGGTTCTGGGTTTGTTGTGTTCAGGTCTTCTTGGTTCTGGGTTTGTTGTGTTCGGGTCTTCTCGGTTCAGGGTTTGTAATGTTCAGGTCTTCTTGGTTCTGGGTTAGTTGACTGTACTGTAGAGAACAGAGGAGTCCTCCTCAGCTGCTTGTGCTGCTGTGGGTCTGAGGAGAGAGAATCAGAAATGAAACAGAATCTGCATCCCCCCAAAAACCTTCATATACTCTTTATAGTGCATTACTTTGAGCAAGGCCTCTCAGGTTCTGGTGAAATGTAGTGCACTAAATAAGGAATAGGGTTCCATTTGGAACACAGCATAGTTCCTCAAAACCACCACTCTCTCATTATCGACATGGGAATTGTCTTGAGATTTCCATTGTTAGGTTTGTAGTTTAATGAAATGACATCACTAGTGGCCACTGAGGGTCAACTCTTTTGCTTATTGATGACATCATGGTCTTCTCGTTCCAAGAAGTAGCAGCATATGAATGAGCTGTAATCAAGAATAAAGCTTGTTTACAACCAAATCTAAAAAAAAATGATATGTAAATAGTATGTTATAGAAGGGGCAGATTCTTTTTGCGATTTCACTCATTTTTGAGAAACTATCCCCAACCATCTATTCACATCTTCATCCTCGTTGTTCAGTCAGTGGGCTCCAAAAACACCCCAAAACATCATTTTAGAGACTAAGAAACTCTAAGAAGTCTGTAGTGATGCATGTCTTTAGATGTTGTACACATGAAATGGTGTCATTCTGAACTCCGTAATGTCATGTTCCATGTTGTTGAGACATGAACGTTGCTTCTCGTCCGTTCTAGCAGCCTGATACTCGGAGAATAGAACAGTTGGACGGAGAAACAGCAGGAGTCACACAAAACGGAATATAACATTGTAAAGTTCAGAATGACACAATGTCATGTGTACAACTGCAACATCTAAAGACCTGCATCACTATACTGAGATATTTATGTTTCTAAAAGGACGTATTAGGGTGTTATTGGAGCATTTGGTCATGTTTTTTCAGAGCCTCTGTACTGCACAACGAGGATGAGGAAGTGAATTGCTGGTTGGGGAAAGTTTCTCTAAAAAAGTTGTCTGGACCCTAATACAACATAGCAGTTACATCAACATTTTTAATTTGGTTGTAAAAAAGCATACTTCTCCTTTAATGTGGTGTATTCACAATGCTCTAGAAATGTCTCTATGTTATTTTAATTGCAGACTATGCTCACCGGTTGGCATTACTGGGGCAGTTGAATTTCACAGCATCGTACTGGACATCCTCTTCCTGTTTCTGGGGTTTACACAGCTGGACGGTGGAGTACAGAGGCACTTCCTGGTTTTTGGAGCGAGAGAAGTGGACGCTGGCATAGTGGACATCGTCCTGGTCGACGGTGGCTGCTGTCTGTGCTGCAGTAGGGGTCACGGCCATGTTTGAGACGTTTTCATACACTGGACTAGAGTCTCCCTGATGGGAAGAGGACAGACAACATGATACGTAGAAATGTTCCACCAAGCAATACACATAATCTGATTCCAACAGACTCACCTGTACATTCTCTGATGTGTCTCTTGTGTCAGAGGTGGATATGGAGGCCTTCTTCCTGGTTTACACATTAATGGATTAATTAATTATTGAATGAATGAACGAATCAATGAACAAAGTAAGTTAATAAAAAAAGAGTTGGAGTGAAATAATCTTTAAAATAATCTCTCACCTGAACCACATGAGTCCAGAGAGACAGAGGATGAGAACCAGAACAACAACTATGATTCCTACAGCTGCAGTCAGAACTGATGTTTGTTCCCCTATAATATAATATGGATGATATGGGAACAACAGTACAATATTTGTTAACTGATCTAATCTGAATGTATATATAATTATAAAACAACGTTTTATAATCTAAAGTATAATTATTAATATTAGTTTGAAACATCATTTTGTATTGAAATATATAAGATGAAACTTCACCTGGTAAAATGATCATCAGAGCTGTAGAGTTCCTAGATCCTCTTCTATTCCAGGCCTCACAGTGGTAATGTCCATTGTCCTTAGACTTGAAGTTACTGATGTTGTACATCTGTCCACATCCATTTAGAAAAGTCTCATTTTGAAAGTACCAGGTGTATTTGTCCACAGGTGGGTTGGCATCACTGCTGCAGGTCAGAGTCACTGAACTGCCCTCCACTATTTCACCAGAGGGACTGACTGACACTGAGGTGATCTTTGGGCCGTCTGGTGGACAATATGTAACAACAGTGTATTAAATAGTGTTTTACTTGTTATTGAAATATGAATTTAAATGTGATCCTCTGATTAAAGATGAGGTTAGGTGAACTTACACTGAACGTCCACAGACACAGAAGAAGAGTTGAGACGTCCATATTTATTCTCAGCCTCACAGTAGTATTCTCCTCTGTCCTCAGAGATGATGTTAGTGATGCTGTAACTCTGTCCTGATGCTTTTGGTGAGGTTACGTTCTTCTTGTACCAGGTGTATTTGTCCACAGGTGGGTTGGCATCACTGCTGCAGGTCAGAGTCACTGAACTGCCCTCCACTATTTCACCAGAGGGACTGACTGACACTGAGGTGCTCTTTGGTTTATCTGATGTAAAGGAGAATTTGTCAGAGGGATATGACTAGTATATTTACCACAGTAGTATATTTACAAATTAAATGTCATGTCAAAAATAAATTATCTGTTTAGTTAGAGAACTATCTAAAACTCTAACTTACACAAAATGTTAACAAATACTCATTTGGAGATGCTTTAGGACTATTTCATTTAGTTATAATTGTTTTGCTACCTTCTCATTCAAACACTGAGCTGTACTTTACTCACACTTCACATCCATGTTTATGGTCCTAGACCTGTCTGTCCCCATCTCATTCTGGGACACACAGTAGTACTCTCCAGTGTCAGATGACTGGATTTGATTGAAGACATGTTGTGGTCCTGTCATACTCTGATAGTCACCTCCATTCTTCTTGTACCACCAGGTGTAACTCTGCACAGGTGGGTTGGCATCACTGCTGCAGGTCAGAGTCACTGAACTGCCCTCCACTATTTCACCAGAGGGACTGACTGACACTGAGGTGTTCTTCGGTTTATCTGATTTAAAAGACCAAACATTTTATCAAAGCAATATTAGCAATTAGTATTTTTTTTAAATTTGTGTTCTAAAATTATTGATAAAGTCTCATTTACCTGAATTTACATGATACTTGCTAAGTAGAATACTGTACTATTGTACTGTACTCACACACTGCAGGAGAGCTGAGATCCTCATGGCCTTTTACAGTACAGGAGTAACTGTCTGCATCCTCACTGCTGATGGAGTACATGGGGGAGGAGTCCTCTTTTATAGGTTGTCTGTTCCTGTACCAGATGTAGGTGGGGTTGTCAGTCAGAGTACAGGTGGTGATACAGGTCAGTGTCTTCTGTCCCTCTGCAGCAGGAGTCACCTTCACCTGCAGACCTGAAACAATATGTATAAAACCACATACACCTCTGTGTTAACAGGATGGTTAATATAGTTATCCTGTAATTCATTATGATTTACAGTTGTATCATACAGGGTAGTATTACCTGTGACAGACAGAGTTGTTCCTGGGAAACTCTGACCCCATTCAAAGTTGTATGTTTTAAAAGTGAAGCGAAACTCAGCTGAGTCCTCCTCTCTCAGATCTGTGATTCTCAGGGTGAAGGGACCTTCGTTTCTCCTTGTCTCTTTGTCAGGGTACTTCACACGACCTGCATACCCTGGGTCTGTGGTGAGGTCTTCAGGGGTCGACTTATCACTTCTAAACCAGAATGATGATGTGGTGTAATAATAACCAACATAAGTACAGGATATGTCCACTGTTGACCCCTTCAAGACACAGATTCTCCTCTTGGTGTAAGTCACTCTGTTGCAGCTCTGACCCTGAAAACCTGAAACACAGTGACATAACAAGAGGTCAATTGGATTGTGTTCTCAGTTCTTTCTAGAGATGCTCAAAGTTCTCAAGTTCTCATAGTGAAACCAACACACAGTATAATGTATTAAATTAACACTCACACACTGCAGGAGAGTGAAGGTCCTCATGACCTTTTACAGCACAGGAGTAGCTGTCCACAGCATTAGGGTAGACTGAGTAGGGAGAAGTGTTGTCAGTTACTATCTGTCCGTTCTTGTACCAGATGTAGGTGGGGCTACCAGTCAGAACACAGGTGGTGATACAGGTCAGTGTATTATACTCTGAAAACTGTTCAGGAGTCACCTTCACCTGAAAACCTGAATTAAAGGAGTGCAAAAACAGATTACATCGTTTACAATTAATGATTCATTTCCTGACTCTTCAAAACTGTATAATGTGCTATGCAGTGTTACCTGTGACAGAGTACATACATCTATGACGTTGTCTGTAATTTCTATGTAATGATGAATATGGAAGTATTACCCTTCTCATTGACCTTAAATGACTGATACTTCTTAAGTAGAATCCTAATTTCATTCAGACTCACAAACTACAGGAGAGCGTAGAGCCTCGTGACCTTCAACAGCACAGGAGTAAATGTCCACAGTAGAATCCCAGACCATCAGCATATTACTAGAGGGTTGTTGGGAAGTGGGCTCATCTAGACGTTGTCCGTTCTTGTACCAGATGTAGGTGGGGTTGTCAGTCAGAGTACAGGTGGTGCTACAGGTCAGTGTCTTCTGTCCCTCTGCAGCAGGAGTCACCTTCACCTGCAGACCTGAAACAATATGTATAAAACCACATACACCTCTGTGTTAACAGGAGGGTTAATTTATTTATCATGTAATTCATTATGATTTACAGTTGTATCATACAGTGTAGTATTTATTACCTGTGACAGACAGAGTTGTTCCTGGGAAACTCTGACCCCATTTAAAGTTGTATGTTTTAAAAGTGAAGCGATACTCAGCTGAGTCCTCCTCTCTCAGATCTGTGATTCTCAGGGAGGAGGGACCTCTGTATGTTCCAGGGTACTCCACACGACCTGCATACCCTGGTTCTGTGGTTAGGTCTTCAGGGGTCGACTTATCACTTCTAAACCAGAATGATGATGTGGTGGAATAATAACCAACATAAGTACAGGATATGTCCACTGTTGACCCCTTCAGGGCACAGATTCTCCTCTTGGTGTAAGTCACTCTGTTGCAGCTCTGACCCTGAACACCTGAAACATAAAGAGGGCATTATTTACACAGTGGAATCGTGAGCGTCACTAATCTAAAGTAGTTAAGCCATCCTGTCTTGTCAAAGTGTTGCAGTCACAACTGTGAGGCCTGTTCAGCAGACAGAAGAGTTATACTTGAAAAGGTATACTAGAATACTGAGTTAAATTCATACTCACACACTGCAGGAGAGTGGAGATCCTCATGTCCTTTTACAGCACAGGAGTAGCTGTCTTTACTGTTACTGTAGACTGAGTATTTGTACTGGGGGGAGGTGCTCTCATGTAGATGTTGTCCATTCTTGTACCAGATGTAGGTGGGTTTGGGGTTACTCAGAGTACAGGTGGTGCTGCAGGTCAGTGTCTTCTGTCCCTTTGCAGCAGGAGTCACCTTCACCTGCAGAGCTGGAGTTGATCACAACATTAAAACCCAGAATCACCTGTTCTATAGTTTAATCACATGATGCAAGACATTCTCAAACTCATTTAATTCTCAAATCTGTTTCATATATGCAAATCCAATTTCTAGACCTAAATGGACAGTAGATATTAATTCAACAGACTAGCAGCATAAAGCATGTTACTGTACCTGTAACAGACAGAGTGACTCCAGGATCACCAGTATATAGAATGTTACTGTACCTGTTACAGACAGAGTGACTCCAGGATCAGATCACCAGTATATAGAATGTTACTGTACCTGTAACAAACAGAGTGACTCCAGGATCACCAGTATATAGAATGTAACTGTACCTGTAACAGACAGAGTGACTCCAGGATCACCAGTATATAGAATGTAACTGTACCTGTAACAGACAGAGTGACTCCAGGATCACCAGTATATAGAATGTTACTGTACCTGTAACAGACAGAGTGACTCCAGGATCACCAGTATATAGAATGTAACTGTACCTGTAACAGACAGAGTGACTCCAGGATCACCAGTATATAGAATGTAACTGTACCTGTAACAGACAGAGTGACTCCAGGGTCACCAGTATATAGAATGTTACTGTACCTGTAACAGACAGAGTGACTCCAGGATCACCAGTATATAGAATGTAACTGTACCTGTAACAGACAGAGTGACTCCAGGGTCACCAGTATATAGAATGTTACTGTACCTGTAACAGACAGAGTGACTCCAGGATCACCAGTATATAGAATGTAACTGTACCTGTAACAGACAGAGTGACTCCAGGGTCACCAGTATATAGAATGTTACTGTACCTGTAACAGACAGAGTGACTCCAGGATCACCACTATATAGAATGTTACTGTACCTGTAACAGACAGAGTGACTCCAGGGTCACCAGTATATAGAATGTTACTGTACCTGTAACAGACAGAGTGACTCCAGGATCACCACTATATAGAATGTTACTGTACCTGTAACAGACAGAGTGACTCCAGGGTCACCAGTATATAGAATGTTACTGTACCTGTAACAGACAGAGTGACTCCAGGATCACCAGTATATAGAATGTTACTGTACCTGTAACAGACAGAGTGACTCCAGGATCGCCAGTATATAGAATGTTACTGTACCTGTAACAGACAGAGTGACTCCAGGATCACCAGTATATAGAATGTTACTGTACCTGTAACAGACAGAGTGACTCCAGGGTCACCAGTATATAGAATGTTACTGTACCTGTAACAGACAGAGTGACTCCAGGGTCACCAGTATATAGAATGTTACTGTACCTGTAACAGACAGAGTGACTCCAGGGTCACCAGTATATAGAATGTAACTGTACCTGTAACAGACAGAGTGACTCCAGGATCACCAGTATATAGAATGTTACTGTACCTGTAACAGACAGAGTGACTCCAGGGTCACCAGTATATAGAATGTAACTGTACCTGTAACAGACAGAGTGACTCCAGGATCTCCATAATATTTCCCTCTGGTCTGATCTGTTATGAATCTGAACTTGTACGTAGCTGAGTCTCTCTCTCTCAGGTCTGTGATTCTCAGGGTACAGTCTTTCTTCTTATCTCCATGATACTCCAGACGACCTGCATACTCTGGGTCCTGACCTAGATCTTTAGGTTCTACACCAGCCTCCATTTTAGTGAACCAGAGTGTTGTTGTGACTGTACCTCTGGGATATGTGTAAGAGCAGAACAGATCCACTGTTGACCCCTTCAAGACACAGATTCTCTGAGTGGTGTATTTCACACTCCATCCATTCTGACCCAGTACCACTGAAACACACAGTCACACAACACAGTGGTATCAGAAAGAAGACAAGGTATATTGGCTCACACTGACAGTAGGGTTTGCCAAAACTTTGTTGCCATAGTTCCTGATTTGAGTGTGAATGGAAACCACAGAGAAGCATCACTCAGTGAGGTGTGAAAGATAACTATTTAAAGTGAAGTGGAAACTCCTAACAGAACACACCAGAATTTCATTATGATTCTTATCCTTTTATAAATATCTGTAGATTGATAAAACGGGCAACTAAAAAATAAGAATGAGACCATACCTGCTACAGACCAGAGAAAGACCACCAACACACTTCCTGCTGTTCTCAAGGCCATTGTTGCATCTCCCACCCTGCAGTCTTAGAAACATAAACAACAACTCACTCTATAGCTGGTGAATAACTACACACATACCATCAGGGGCAGCCGGTAGTGCTCTAGTCAAAAGTAGTGCACTCAATAGCTGGTGACTAACTACATACATACCCTCAGGGGGGCAGCAGGTAGGACTCTAGTCAAAAGTAGTGCACTCTATAGGGAATATGGTGTCATTTGGGATGCAGAATAACAACACATCATCATCACAGCCTTGAGAGGATGGTGTGTAAATCACATCCATCATAATAGTTTGGTAATATGGTGTGTCAGCGGTATCGGCAGGTAGCATAGCGGTTATGAACGTTGGGCCAGTAACTGAAACATTACTGGTTCAAATCCCGGACCTGACAAGGTGGAAAAATCTGCCATTTTGAGCAAATCAAATCAAATCAAATCAAATTTATTTACATAGCCCTTCGTACATCAGCTGATATCTCAAAGTGCTGTACAGAAACCCAGCCTAAAACCCCAAACAGCAAGCAATGCAGGTGTAGAAGCACGGCAGTTACCACCAGCTTGAATGATAACTCCTATCCCCAAGCTGTGAGGATAAACAACATGTCACACATACCTTTTATATCATCCTTATATGATAGTGTTCGTATTCACCAAGTGTCCCAGAGTAGGATCTAGTTTTCCCATTTAGATCATCATTATATGGACCAGGAGGACCTGATCCTAGATCAGCACTCCATGTCTGCGACCCTTGAGTACATGACTTACGGCTAAAAACAAAAAACTATTTTTCAAGATCTCAAGAGTACTTACAGACTGAAGGGGAGAGGTCTTGTACAGTGAGTCAACTGACTGGTATTGAGTGGGAACTGCTAGTAAGTGTCAGTTCTGTGGTTGAAACATATTTAAAGTAGTCAGAACACAAGTAGCTGATGCAGAACAGTCCTTTCCTTCCTCTTTTAAGACATGAACATGCATGATAATCAGAACAGCATGTCAGAAAAGGGAGGTTACTGTATTAAAATGGGTCCTACATTTCTATAATGGACAAAATGTCCCCCATTTCCACTTTTATATAAATACAGAACCATGTTAACAATATGTTGACTATTCTATATGGAATGTTTATAATATCTTAGAATGTGTTGTCTTGTCCCTCTGAGTTCTACATGGAACAGGTCAAAGTTCCATTTACATTTGGTCAGTTCCATGATGTCATTCATTCTATTCTACAAACACATTCAATTTACTCTCCTCATCAGCTGCATCAAAGTGGTACTGAAGGTTCCAGTGTTCTAGACTAGAGCTCCTCCTACTGGCATCTCAACATTACTGCACCATCCTAATAATAATGCCCTCAATAATGTTGGGCTAATAACAACATTCCAAACTGACAATACATCAGGTAGAATGGTGAAACACAACACTGACTACTTGACAAAATCACATTTAATCACACAAACACTGATGTCTGTAGTACTCCAACATACCACTATCATATTATGTTACACTGTTCACCTTGTGAACAGTACTGGTAGTAGCATTAGTTAGCAGAGGAATCAGTATCATCATCACCATAGTCTGCTGTATTGACTGCTGCTGTCCATATACTGTATAGTCTAATGTAGCCTGTTATCCATATATAGTCTAATATAGCCTGTTATCCATATATAGTCTAATGTAGCCTGTTATCTATATATAGTCTAATGTAGCCTGTTATCCATATATAGTCTAATGTAGCCTGATATCCATATATAGTCTAATGTAGCCTGTTATCCATATATAGTCTAATGTAGCCTGTTATCTATATATAGTATAATGTAGCCTGTTATCCATATATAGTCTAATGTAGCCTGCTATCCATATATAGTATAATGTAGCCTGTTATCCATATATAGTCTAATGTAGCCTGTTATCTATATATAGTATAATGTAGCCTGCTATCCATATATAGTCTAATGTAGCCTGTTATCCATATATAGTCTAATGTAGCCTGTTATCTATATATAGTATAATGTAGCCTGCTATCCATATATGGTCTAATGTAGCCTGTTATCCATATATAGTCTAATGTAGCCTGTTATCCATATATAGTCTAATGTAGCCTGTTATCAATATATAGTCTGATGTAGCCTGTTATCCATATATAGTCTAATGTAGCCTGTTATCAATATATAGTCTGATGTAGCCTGTTATCCATATATAGTCTAATGTAGCCTGTTATCCATATATAGTCTAATGTAGCCTGTTATCAATATATAGTCTGATGTAGCCTGTTATCCATATATAGTCTAATGTAGCCTGTTATACATAAATAGTCTAATATAGCCTGTTATCCATATATAGTCTAATGTAGCCTGTTATCCATATATAGTCTAATGTAGCCTGTTATACATATATAGTCTAATGTAGCCTGTTATCCATATATAGTCTAATGTAGCCTGTTATACATAAATAGTCTAATATAGCCTGTTATCCATATATAGTCTAATGTAGCCTGTTATCCATATATAGTCTAATGTAGCCTGTTATCCATATATAGTCTAATGTAGCCTGTTATACATATATAGTCTAATGTAGCCTGTTATCCATATATAGTCTAATGTAGCCTGATATCCATATATAGTCTAATGTAGCCTGTTATCCATATATAGTCTAATGTAGCCTGTTATCCATATATAGTATAATGTAGCCTGTTATCCATATATAGTCTAATGCAGCCTGTTACCCATATATAGTCTAATGTAGCCTGTTATCCATATATAGTCTAATGTAGCCTGTTATCCATATATAGTCTAATGTAGCCTGTTATCCATACATAGTCTAATGTAGCCTGTTATCCATATATAGTCTAATGTAGCCTGTTATCCATATATAGTCTAATGTAGCATGTTATCCATATATAGTCTAATGTAGCCTGTTATCCATATATAGTCTAATGTAGCCTGTTATCCATATATAGTCTAATGTAGCCTGTTATCCATATATAGTCTAATGTAGCCTGTTATCCATATATAGTCTAATGTAGCCTGTTATCCATATATAGTCTAATGTAGCCTGCTATCCATATATAGTCTAATGTAGCCTGTTATCCATATATAGTCTAATGTAGCCTGCTATCCATATATAGTCTAACGTAGCCTGTCATCCATATATAGTCTATTGTAGCCTGTTATCCATATATAGTCTAATGTAGCCTGTTATCAATATATAGTCTAATGTAGCCTGTCATCTATATATAGTCTAATGCAGCCTGTTATCCATATATAGTCTAATGTAGCCTGCTATCCATATATAGTCTAATGTAGCCTGTTATCCATATATAGTCTAATGTAGCCTGTTATCCATATATAGTGTAATGTAGCCTGTTATCCATATATAGTCTAATGTAGCCTGTTATCCATATATAGTGTAATGTAGCCTGATATCCATATATAGTCTAATGTAGCATGTTATCCATATATAGTCTAATGTAGCCTGTTATTCATATATAGTCTAATGTAGCCTGATATCCATATATAGTCTAATGTAGCCTGTTATCCATATATATAGTCTAATGTAGCCTGATATCCATATATAGTTTAATGTTGTGGTGAAATCCTGCACAGAGCCTTCACCGTGCACTGCCACTTTAAGAGCACATCAGCAGTCAGGAAGGAGGAAATAAAGCTCTTCTGGCTCTCTGTGTGGAGCTGTTGGTTGGACCACAGTGTGTGAAACTCTGCAGAAGTCCTGTTTATTTTCAGCGTGCTTAGTTGTAAAGTGTTAAGTTGATGGCCGGTGTTACCTCTCTAGGTCGTGGTTTTAAAATGCTTGTTTTTCATGACGTTGAAGTTAGGTTCACCTTAGGTTCTTAAAGAGAGATGAAAATATGTGATTTATGGATGTCTGTGTTTGGGCCGAATGAAAGCTGGCCAAACACCGACGTCTATGATTGGTTCAGATTTGGTCCGGGCCAGACCAAAAACCAACGTCCGTGAACGTGGAAATCAGGGCCGGTCTGGAATGCACAAAAACACCATCCAAAAGGAGTCCGTGTTGGACGGTGCTTACTGAGGTAAAGCCAGTCCAGACATGACCAAAATATATGTCCAAAAGATGTCGGCCTGTTCTTATGGGGGTGTTTTCTACCATGTAGACCTGTTCTTATGGGGGTGTTTTCTACCATGTAGACCTGTTCTTATGGGGTGTATTCTACCATGTAGACCTGTTCTTACGGGGGTGTATTCTACCATGTCGACCTGTTCTTATGGGGGTGTATTCTACCATGTAGACCTGTTCTTATGGGGGTGTTTTCTACCATGTAGACCTGTTCTTATGGGGGTGTATTCTACCATGTAGACCTGTTCTTATGGGGGTGTATTCTACCATGTAGACCTGTTCTTATGGGGGTGTATTCTACCATGTAGACCTGTTCTTATGGGGGTGTATTCTACCATGTAGACCTGTTCTTATGGGGGTGTATTCTACCATGTAGACCTGTTCTTACGGGGGTGTATTCTACCATGTAGACCTGTTCTTATGGGGGTGTATTCTACCATGTAGACCTGTTCTTATGGGGGTGTATTCTACCATGTCAGCCTGTTCTTACGGGGGTGTTTTCTACCATGTCGACCTGTTCTTATGGGGGTGTATTCTACCATGTCAGCCTGTTCTTATGGGGGTGTATTCTACCATGTCGACCTGTTCTTATGGGGGTGTTTTCTACCATGTAGACCTGTTCTTATGGGGGTGTATTCTACCATGTCGACCTGTTCTTATGGGGGTGTATTCTACCATGTCAGCCTGTTCTTATGGGGGTGTATTCTACCATGTCGACCTGTTCTTATGGGGGTGTTTTCTACCATGTCAGCCTGTTCTTATGGGGGTGTATTCTACCATGTCAGCCTGTTCTTATGGGTGTGTTTTCTACCATGTCGACCTGTTCTTATGGGGGTGTTTTCTACCATGTAGACCTGTTCTTATGGGGGTGTATTCTACCATGTAGACCTGTTCTTACGGGGGTGTATTCTACCATGTAGACCTGTTCTTACGGGGGTGTATTCTACCATGTAGACCTGTTCTTACAGGGGTGTATTCTACCATGTCGACCTGTTCTTATGGGGGTGTTTTCTACCATGTAGACCTGTTCTTACAGGGGTGTTTTCTACCATGTCGACCTGTTCTTACAGGGGTGTTTTCTACCATGTCGACCTGTTCTTACAGGGGTGTATTCTACCATGTCGACCTGTTCTTACAGGGGTGTTTTCTACCATGTAGACCTGTTCTTACGGGGGTGTATTCTACCATGTAGACCTGTTCTTATGGGGGTGTATTCTACCATGTAGACCTGTTCTTATGGGGGTGTATTCTACCATGTAGACCTGTTCTTATGGGGGTGTATTCTACCATGTAGTCCTGTTCTTATGGGGGTGTATTCTACCATGTAGACCTGTTCTTATGGGGGTGTATTCTACCATGTCAGCCTGTTCTTACGGGGGTGTTTTCTACCATGTCGACCTGTTCTTATGGGGGTGTATTCTACCATGTCAGCCTGTTCTTATGGGGGTGTATTCTACCATGTCGACCTGTTCTTATGGGGGTGTTTTCTACCATGTAGACCTGTTCTTATGGGGGTGTATTCTACCATGTCGACCTGTTCTTATGGGGGTGTATTCTACCATGTCAGCCTGTTCTTATGGGGGTGTATTCTACCATGTCGACCTGTTCTTATGGGGGTGTTTTCTACCATGTAGACCTGTTCTTATGGGGGTGTATTCTACCATGTCGACCTGTTCTTATGGGGGTGTTTTCTACCATGTCAGCCTGTTCTTATGGGGGTGTATTCTACCATGTCAGCCTGTTCTTATGGGTGTGTTTTCTACCATGTCGACCTGTTCTTATGGGGGTGTTTTCTACCATGTAGACCTGTTCTTACAGGGGTGTTTTCTACCATGTCGACCTGTTCTTACAGGGGTGTTTTCTACCATGTCGACCTGTTCTTACAGGGGTGTATTCTACCATGTCGACCTGTTCTTACAGGGGTGTTTTCTACCATGTAGACCTGTTCTTATGGGGGTGTATTCTACCATGTAGACCTGTTCTTATGGGGGTGTATTCTACCATGTAGACCTGTTCTTATGGGGGTGTATTCTACCATGTAGACCTGTTCTTATGGGGGTGTATTCTACCATGTAGACCTGTTCTTATGGGGGTGTATTCTACCATGTCAGCCTGTTCTTATGGGGGTGTATTCTACCATGTAGACTTGTTCTTATGGGGGTGTATTCTACCATGTAGACCTGTTCTTATGGGGGTGTTTTCTACCATGTAGACTTGTTCTTATGGGGGTGTTTTCTACCATGTAGACTTGTTCTTACGGGGGTGTATTCTACCATGTCAGCCTGTTCTTATGGGGGTGTATTCTACCATGTAGACTTGTTCTTATGGGGGTGTATTCTACCATGTAGACCTGTTCTTATGGGGGTGTTTTCTACCATGTAGACCTGTTCTTATGGGGGTGTATTCTACCATGTAGACCTGTTCTTATGGGGGTGTATTCTACCGTGTAGACCTGTTCTTATGGGGGTGTATTCTACCATGTAGACCTGTTCTTATGGGGGTGTATTCTACCATGTAGACCTGTTCTTATGGGGGTGTATTCTACCATGTAGACCTGTTCTTATGGGGGTGTATTCTACCATGTAGACCTGTTCTTATGGGGGTGTATTCTACCATGTAGACCTGTTCTTATGGGGGTGTATTCTACCATGTAGACCTGTTCTTATGGGGGTGTATTCTACCATGTAGACCTGTTCTTACGGGGGTGTTTTCTACCATGTCAGCCTGTTCTTACGGGGGTGTATTCTACCATGTCAGCCTGTTCTTACGGGGGTGTATTCTACCATGTAGACCTGTTCTTACGGGGCTGTTTTCTACCATGTCAGCCTGTTCTTACGGGGGTGTATTCTACCATGTCGGCCTGTTCTTACGGGGGTGTATTCTACCATGTAGACCTGTTCTTATGGGGGTGTTTTCTACCATGTCGACCTGTTCTTATGGGTGTGTTTTCTACCATGTCAGCCTGTTCTTATGGGGGTGTTTTCTACCATGTAGACCTGTTCTTATGGGGGTGTATTCTACCATGTAGACCTGTTCTTATGGGGGTGTTTTCTACCATGTCGACCTGTTCTTATGGGGGTGTTTTCTACCATGTCAGCCTGTTCTTATGGGGGTGTATTCTGCCATGTCGACCTGTTCTTACGGGGGTGTTTTCTACCATGTCAGCCTGTTCTTACGGGGGTGTTTTCTACCATGTCGACCTGTTCTTACGGGGGTGTTTTCTACCATGTCGACCTGTTCTTATGGGGGTGTATTCTACCATGTAGACCAGTTCTTATGGGGATGTATTCTACCATGTCGACCTGTTCTTATGGGGGTGTATTCTACCATGTAGACCAGTTCTTATGGGGATGTATTCTACCATGTCGACCTGTTCTTATGGGGGTGTTTTCTACCATGTAGACCTGTTCTTATGGGGATGTATTCTACCATGTCGACCTGTTCTTATGGGGGTGTATTCTACCATGTAGACCAGTTCTTATGGGGATGTATTCTACCATGTCGACCTGTTCTTATGGGGGTGTATTCTACCATGTAGACCAGTTCTTATGGGGATGTATTCTACCATGTAGACCTGTTCTTATGGGGGTGTTTTCTACCATGTAGACCTGTTCTTACGGGGGTTTATTCTACCATGTAGACCTGTTCTTATGGGGGTGTATTCTACCATGTAGACCTGTTCTTATGGGGGTGTATTCTACCATGTAGACCTGTTCTTATGGGGGTGTTTTCTACCATGTAGACCTGTTCTTACGGGGGTGTTTTCTACCATGTAGACCTGTTCTTATGGGGGTGTATTCTACCATGTAGACCTGTTCTTATGGGGGTGTATTCTACCATGTCGACCTGTTCTTATGGGGGTGTATTCTACCATGTCGCCTGTTCTTATGGGGGTGTTTTCTACCATGTCGACCTGTTCTTACGGGGGTGTTTTCTACCATGTAGACCTGTTCTTATGGGGGTGTATTCTACCATGTCGCCTGCTCTTATGGGGGTGTTTTCTACCATGTCGACCTGTTCTTATGGGGGTGTATTCTACCATGTAGACCTGTTCTTACGGGGGGGTTTTCTACCATGTCGACCTGTTCTTATGGGGGTGTTTTCTACCATGTAGACCTGTTCTTATGGGGGTGTATTCTACCATGTCGACCTGTTCTTACGGGGGGTTATTTTCTACCATGTAGACCTGTTCTTATGGGGGTGTTTTCTACCATGTAGACCTGTTCTTATGGGGGTGTATTCTACCATGTCGACCTGTTCTTACGGGGGTGTTTTCTACCATGTCAGCCTGTTCTTATGGGGGTGTTTTCTACCATGTCAGCCTGTTCTTATGGGGGTGTTTTCTACCACGTAGACCTGTTCTTACGGGGGTATTTTCTACCACGACGGACCACAATGGAATTTTATGAATGCCCATCCATTTGGTAGGTCCACCGTTTGTAAAACAGGCCGTTTCATCAACTTAATTAGTCCTGATTCCTGTGACTAATCAATTTGGCTAATTATTAAGCTCTGAATATCAACCACCCAACTTTATCAGGAGGAGTTATCCTGAGCCTATTTCCAATGTGTTTACACAGCAACAAATCCAGAAATATTTTATTTTTTCGCTATTATCAGCCTTGTAAAAGAATTGAAGGATACAAACTTGAAACCACTGATCATGACAATTTAGCCAACAGGGTGAATCTCCTGGACAGCAGTGACTAGCCTGGTTGTCCATCACATATGGTCTATTTTACTTTGACATGTCCTGTTTTTAGAATATTTTAGGTATGGGTGGTCCTGGGAACCAAACTCATTACACTGCAGGTGCTCTACCAACTACTCTAACTAGCTCACAACCCACCATCACTGTGTCTCATGTTAGTACTACTCCTAAACACAACCCACCATCACTGTGTCTCATGTTAGTACTACTCCTAAACACAACCCACCATCACTGTGTCTCATGTTAATACTACTCCTAAACACAACCCACCATCACTGTGTCTCAAGTTAGTACTACTCCTAAACACAACCCACCATCACTGTGTCTCATGTTAATACTACTCCTAAACACAACCCACCATCACTGTGTCTCATGTTAATACTACTCCTAAACACAACCCACCATCACTGTGTCTCATGTTAATACTACTCCTAAACACAACCCACCATCACTGTGTCTCATGTTAATACTACTCCTAAACACAACCCACCATCACTGTGTCTCATGTTAATACTACTCCTAAACACAACCCACCATTACTGTGTCTCATGTTAATACTACTCCTAAACACAACCCACCATTACTGTGTCTCATGCTAATACTACTCCTAAACACAACCCACCATCACTGTGTCTCATGTTAATACTACTCCTAAACACAACCCACCATCACTGTGTCTCATGTTAATACTCGGTTTATACTACTCCTAAAGCTCTTAGGAAGCTTTCATGCATTCAATCACTCATAACTCTTACTTTAGGCCACTTTCAAAATGTCACACACACACACACACACACACACACACACACACACACGCACACAGTTATCATTGACCCTGTTATACTATGACAGTGAACATGACCGTATTGAATGGAGATCTGGGTATTACTGGTATACTCTACTGATCATGTTTTAAACATGTAAATGAATAAACTGATCTAAACTAAACACATGAAACCACAGTCCAGGGTCAGTATTCACAAAGTGTATCAGAGTAGGAGAGCTGATCTGGGATCAGTTTAGCCTTTTAGATCATAATTATATGGACCATCTGAGACACTTTATGAATACAGGCCCTGATGTAACAACCAAAACACAGTTCAATATAAACCAACAGTACAAAGATACAGGAAGTCATGTGATGTTTGGCTAAAAACATTAAAACTAAAACTATATTTCAAGATATTGTCAAGTGTACTTACAGAGTGAAGTGAAGAGGAGAGGTCTTGAACAGTGAGTCAACTTACTGTCACTGCGTGGAAACAAGAAGTAGTCTACTGTAAGTGTTAGTAGAAGCAGGCTGAGCCTATGTGTGA
Source organism: Oncorhynchus clarkii lewisi (assembly GCF_045791955.1). NCBI lineage: Eukaryota > Metazoa > Chordata > Actinopteri > Salmoniformes > Salmonidae > Oncorhynchus > Oncorhynchus clarkii. The sequence goes on from NC_092159.1 coordinate 9,302,598, forward strand.
GTTCTGTGGTTGACACATTTTAAAGAAGCCTAGTCAGGGCATTAACATGCAGCAACAACATGTCACATAAGGGATGTTACCGTATCTAAATAGAAAATGGTCTAAAGTCAGAATACTGTAGTTACATTTCTTTATTTGAGGAGTGGACCTACATGTTTTACAAGAGACAAAATGTGACCTATTCCCATCACTCCTCATCAGCTGGTACTGAAGGTTCCAGAACAGATGAAAGGGGAGTATCTTTGGTTCCAGTGTTCTAGACTAGAGCTCTCCCTACTGACATCTCATCATTACTGCAGACTCCAGGCTTCATATGTCCCTACTAGTCTGATGAAAATATCTAAAATAGAAGGTAGAAAATGTCAAAAATATATATAGAATAAAACAGTCACGCACGTAAAAATACTGTTTTTGGGACTTATGTTGAACTGGCGGTTGTATTGAGTGAACTAGTGATCTCAACTACCTTGTTAGCTACATGAAGCTGCTGTTATTCAGCGATAAACAAGTATTTTTGTGCATCACACAGCTACTCTGAATGTACTGGATTGTGAACAATATGATGCGCTGCCTCTGAATTACAGCAAGACCCCATAGTTAGCTTGTGAGCTAGCTAGCTAGCTAAGATTTAGCTATCAACATTAGCTAGCTAGAAACAACAGACAACAGTGAGCTGTCATTATGCCAAGGCCAAGGCAAGCTGCTCTGAGCTTCCAGTGTGTTCTTGTGTGAAAGAGATGTCTTCAGCTCACTGATCTTCAGAACAACGGATCCAAAGTGAACCCTGACATGCATATAGCTAAGTCTGTCTGTCTGTCTGTCTGTCTGTCTGTCTGTGTGTCTGTCTGTCTGTCTGTCTGTCTGTCTGTCTGTCTGTCTGTCTGTCTGTCTGTCTGTCTGTCTGTCTGTCTGTCTGTCTGTCTGTGTGTCTGTCTGTGTGTCTGTCTGTCTGTCTGTCTGTCTGTCTGTCTGTCTGTCTGTCTGTGTCTGTCTGTCTGTCTGTCTGTCTGTCTGTCTGTCTGTCTGTCTGTCTGTCTGTCTGTCTGTCTGTCTGTGTGTCTGTCTGTGTGTCTGTCTGTCTGTCTGTCTGTCTGTCTGTCTGTCTGTCTGTCTGTCTGTCTGTCTGTCTGTCTGTCTGTCTGTCTGTCTGTCTGTCTGTCTGTCTGTCTGTCTGTCTGTCTGTCTGTCTGTCTGTCTGTCTGTCTGTCTGTCTGTCTGTGTGTCTGTCTGTCTGTGTGTCTGTCTGTCTGTCTGTCTGTCTGTCTGTCTGTCTGTCTGTCTGTCTGTCTGTCTGTCTGTCTGTCTGTCTGTCTGTCTGTCTGTCTGTCTGTCTGTCTGTCTGTCTGTCTGTGTGTCTGTCTGTCTGTCTGTCTGTCTGTCTGTGTGTCTGTCTGTGTGTCTGTCTGTCTGTCTGTCTGTCTGTCTGTCTGTCTGTCTGTCTGTCTGTCTGTCTGTCTGTCTGTCTGTCTGTCTGTCTGTCTGTCTGTCTGTCTGTCTGTCTGTCTGTGATTATTGTCCCATTCAGTCTGCATGATGAGTGTTTTTTGAAAATGACAATGAATAATCTTTCATGTAAATGTTTATTGCTGCTTCGTTATTCAAATGTTATTGTGTGATTTATATAGTTATTTTTTAGCATTTTTTATTTAAAGAAATCTAATATTTTCTTACATATAAAAACAACTGCATTGTTGCTTAAGAGCGTGTCCTTAACCATTTCAAACTTGACAAATACAATTCGATTTGATTTGATGTATGTGTCTAGGTGCTGGTCATTGTTCCCTCTGACACTGGGATTCTGAACCTCTAAAAGTCTGGGGGGGTTTGGAGGGGTTCTACTAGCTGACATATGGAATTGTTTTAAGGTGGTCATACCGTGGATCATTTAGCTATTTGATTTTAAATTTCACTTCCCCTTTTTTGAAAAAAAATATCCATAATTTTTCGGGGGGAAAAAATACTGCAAAAGCAATTAACACTCCTTTACTTATAGCCCATATAAACGAATTAAACGTGTTCTGTTCAGGTCTTCTTATTTCTGTGTTTGTTGTGTTCAGGTCTTCTTGGTTCTGGGTTTGTTGTGTTGGGGTCTTCTTGGTTCTGGGTTTGTTGTGTTGGGGTCCTCTTGGTTCAGGGTTTGTTGACTGTACTGTAGAGAACAGAGGAGTCCTCCTCAGCTGCTTGTGCTGCTGAAGAGAGAGAAGCAATAATGAATCAAAGACATTGTCCCAAATGGTGGCACCCTATAGGGCTCTGTCTAAAGTAGTGCACTAAATTGGGAATAGGGTGCCATTTGGAACAGAAAACAGTTCCTCAAAACCGTCATCACGTCACTCCCCCATTTTAGACATGTCATAGTAACTGTCCTGAGATGTCCATTGTTGGGTTCATAGTTTGGGTTCATAGTGGTCTCAAAGGGTCAACTGTTTTGCTTATTGATGACATTTCCTACAATAAACAGCAGCATATCAATGACCTTAATGCAGAATATGCTCACTGGGTGGCAGCACTGGGGAGGTTGAATTTCACAGCAGCGTAGTGGACATCCTCATCCTCAAAACGCACCTGAAGCCAGAGTGACAGAGGATGAGAACCAGAACCACTATGGTTCCTACAGCTGCAGTCAGAACTGAGGTCTGTTTCCCTAAAATAAAATATGAATGATATGAGAACACATTATGTTCTAATGAACTGAATATTATTATGATAAGAAAATAGAATATCAATGTAATACTTGTTAATACTTGGGGATTTTATAAACAAACCTGTAATTATTAACAAAAGTGTACTAATCCAAAGTATAATTATTAAGATTTATCTTGAAATTATATTATATTATTATATTATTATATATTTTAAGGATGAAACTTTACTTGCTACAATGATCATCAGAGCTGCAGAGTTCATAGATGCAATTGTATTCTCAGCCTCGTAGTAGTATTCTCCTCAACGACAGATGTCCTTACCATGTGGAGGCGTACTGGGAGGCTGAGGAGTTGTTGAGGCCTATAGGGTTGGTCTTCTGAGGAGAGTGAGGGGTTGTCTGCATCCAGCGGTCTGGGTACCTGATCACCAGCCTGGTGCTCTCCAGCTCCACCCCTTGGACAGGAGGACAAACAGCAGGCACCAATGTGTCGCAGGAAACACTGTTTAACTGACGACCTACGTCAGCTTGCAGGCGCCAGGCCACAAGGAGTTACTAGAGCATGATGAGACAAGGACATCCTGGCCGGCTAAACCCTCCCCTAACCCAGATGACCCTGGGACAATTGTGCTCCGCCTCATAGGTCTCCCGGTCACAGCCGGTTGTAACAGTCCGGGATCAAACCCGGGCCTGCAGTGCTGCCTTAGCACTAATTGTTGAATTTGTGATTTGTTCCAACTTGTTTTGTAATGTTTATGTCCAATGGCCAATGAGCACTGATACGTTTTATCTATAATTTCATATGACAAGTATTGATAAGGATTTGTCAGTAGATTGTCGACTTGATGCATGATGATGACTGCTTGTCTAGCTTGCCAGCTAAGATTTTGAAAGTTTGTCTAATCAGTCCAATCAAAGCTACGGTAGATTTAACGCGATTTGACGTAATTTTGTCTAAGCAAATGACCTTGAGCCTTGTTGGATGGGCATTTCTAATGTAATTCTATGGCAGCACCCAAGGGGTTTAACATTTCGAGCTCTACCCGTAGATTTTGTGGTTATGTAGTGTCCCCATGAGTGACAGAACACTTAGCCAATCACAGCACAACTAGAGAACATTACCAACCCCTATTTTATGCTGGCTGCCCCACCACCACAGAAAGCACTAAGCTAGGCTGCAACACCTGCATTTTGGAGCTGCCTTAACTCAAGAAAGGAAAAAAGAGACCATGTTTGTATGCGACTTTATTAACTAAATGCTTTCTTTATTTATTAACTTGATTTGCAAACTGATGTGTCATGTATTAATTTCAAAATATGCAAAACAAGCAACAGAAAAAGCTAACCATGGGGCTGAAAACAGATTTAGCTCTGCCTCAGCTGCCTTGAATGACGTGTCGCCACTGCATGTATTTAGAAATGATAGACAAGTTGACTAACAAATAGCCTACCAAAATGTTGGAAATGATAATAACGGACTGATTACATTTATTTTAAAATAAAAATTATATCATGACGGAACAATATTGTATTACGTAATATAAAATTAGTAATAATATCTGACAGCAATACAAAGTTAATCATCATGAAAAACATCTGGAGAAACCTGGTCCAAGAGCTAAAAATATTAAAAAGCTGTTTTCAATATGATCCACATTAGTTGCTGAGGAAAGTAGGACTGTTGATGTTATAAAACATCTGTATATGGCAAAATCCCATAGAAAAAGATCAGAAATAAAACTAAAGATAGTTAACAGATTTACATCAAAATATAACCCATCTCATTTATCATCAATATATTCCATTCCAAAATATAACCCATCTCATTTATCATCAATATATTCCATTCCAAAATATATATTCCAGTATTTACTGAAAAGTTAAAGTTCATGCTGTGTAAAAACTTCTAGATATGGCAGCAATAGAATAGAGGTGTAAGGCCTCATTTTGTATTGGAACCTTCAGTCCAGGTTGTGTGGTGATCATTTTCAGTCCAGGTTCAATGTTGGTGGTTCTCTTCAGTCCAGGTTCAATGTTGGTGGTTCTCTTCAGTCCAGGTTCAATGTTGGTGGTTCTCTTCAGTCCAGGTTCAATGTTGGTGGTTCTCTTCAGTCCAGGTTCAATGTTGGTGGTTCTCTTCAGTCCAGGTTCAATGTTGGTGGTTCTCTTCAGTCCAGGTACTGTGGTGGTTCTCTTCAGTCCAGGTTCAATGTTGGTGGTTCTCTTCAGTCCAGGATCTGTGGTGCTTCTCTTCAGTCCAGGTTCAATGTTGGTGGTTCTCTTCAGTCCAGGTTCAATGTTGGTGGTTCTCTTCAGTCCAGGATCTATGGTGCTTCTCTTCAGTCCAGGATCTATTGTGCCTCTCTTCAGTCCAGGATCTGTGGTTGTTCTCTTCAGTCCAGGTTGTGTGGTGATCATTTTCAGTCCAGGTTCAATGTTGGTTGTTCTCTTCAGTCTGGGATCTGTGGTGCTTCTCTTCAGTCCAGGATCTGTGATTGTTCTCTTCAGTGGGAGATTCCCCTCACATTCTGAAAAAAGACATACTGAAGTAGCACTCCCACTAAACATTTTATACACACACACACAGACAGACACAGACACAGACACAGACACACACACACACACACACACACACACACACTCACACACTTACTGCCAGGGTTTCATACTCTGGTGACGTGGTCTTCATGTTCAGAGGTGTGTACGTATCACTGTTAGGGTCAGGATGGACACTCTGTGGACAGAAAGAGAGAGAGCGAGAAAGAGAGAGAAGGAGAGAAGGAGAGGGAGGGAGAGAAGGAGAGGGAGGGAGAGAAGGAGAAGGAGGGAGAGAGGAAATGCATGAGTCCTTTGAAACACCAGTCTTTCCATAATTTACTCTAAACACATTCAAGTACTGCATAAAACACACACTCATAAGCAAACCAAATTCATTAAAAGAGACTTACTATCAGAGTGTCGTAGTCAGGGGACATGGTCCTCATGTTCAGAGCTGTGTACGTGTCACTGTTACAGTCAGGACGGACACTCTGTAGAGAGAGAGAGAGAGACAGAGACAGAGACAGAGACAGAGACAGAGAGAGAGGGGTAACAATGAAAATAGTATGAAAGAGACTGTCATGTCACCGTAAATGAATGAAAATGGAGTTGTAACCCCCTGGGTGAACATTTAGTTTTTTGCCCAGCACGACACAGCTGAAACCCTGTTGCAACTAATATAATTACCTGTGTGTCTGCTGTGGCTTCACTTCCTCCTGTGGATCTCCTGTAAAGATGGACAGAGTGAGTTCTGCTCTGTAAGTAAGTAAGTTGCTATATTACAAATACATTTTAACAGGTCTTTTTTTACCTTTATTTAACTAGGCAAGTCAGTTAAGAACAAACTCTTATTTACAATGACGGCCTAGGAACAGTGGGTTAACTGCCTTGTTCAGAGGAAGAACGACAGATTTTTATATTTTCATCTCAAAGATTCAATCTTGGTTACAAGTTCAACACTCTAACCACTAAGTTACCTGCCGCGCCAGGTGGCCTAGTGGTTAAGGGCATTGGGCCTATACCTTAATGAGTTAACAACAAATCAGTGTGCTAAGGTGAAAGAATAATACAAATATCTATTTTCTGTCACACTCTGACCATGATTTGCGCTGTTTGTTTCTATGTTTTGTTTGGTCAGGGTGTGATAGGAGTGGGCATTCTATGTTGTATGTCTAGTTGGTCTATTTCTATGTGTTTTGGCCTGATATGGTTCTCAGTCAGAGGCAGGTGTTTGTCGTTGTCTCTGATTGGGAACCATATTTAGGTAGCCTGTGTTGTATTGTGGTTTGTGGGTTATTGTCTATGTGATGTTTCATGTTAGCACAGTGTTTCTATAGGGGTCACGGTCGTCTTGTTAGTTTGTTTGTTTTGTTTAGTGTACTTCGTGTTTTTTCGTCCTTTCATTAAAGTATGCATTCACAGCACGTTGCGCTTTGGTCTCCTTACTACGACGATCGTGACAATTTTCACTCACCTGAAGCACATGAATCCAGAGAAACAGAGGATGAGAATCAGAACAACCACTATGATTCCTACAGCTGCAGTCATAACTGATGTTTGTTTCCCTGTAATATAATACAGATCATATGAGAACATGTTATTATGAAGTGAAAATGAATATACAGCAATACAGGACATTAATGTAATACTTGTATATAGAAGCCTATGTATGGTTATAAACCAAAGTGTAATGAGGCAAACTAGAAGAAGATCACCTTGAAACATCATTTCTTATTGAACATCATTTTGTATTGAAGTATTGAAGATGTAACTTTACCTGCTACAATGATCATCAGAGCTGTAGAGTTCATAGATCCTCTTCCATTCTGGGCCTCACAGTAATATTCTCCTCTGTCCTCAGAGCTGATGTTAGTGATGCTGTAACTCTGTCCTGATGCTTTTGGTGAGGTTACGTTCTTCTTGTACCAGGTGTATTTGTCCACAGGAGGGTTGGCATCACTGCTGCAGGTCAGAGTCACTGAACTGCCCTCCACTATTTCACCAGAGGGACTGACTGACACTGAGGTGTTCCTTGGACCATCTGGTGTAAAATACATTGTATTTATTTATAGCAACATTTGTGTTTAGTTGAAATAATTTATAAATTATTAATTCAGAGCAAAAGAAAATGTGATACAGAATCACTAAAAATAATGATGACATTGTGGTAATGCACATTCAGGGAAATGGATGAGTCACGATCGTGTGGAGAGACGGACCAAGGCACAGCATGATTGGAGTTCTACATCTTTATTTTTAGTGAAATTTAAAATAAACCAAGAAACTAACAACGCCCGACAGTACTGAGGTGCAACATGAACTCACTCAAAAACAATATCCCACAAAGCAGATGGGAGAAAGGGCTTCCTAAAAATGATCCCCAATTAGAGGCAACAATTACCAGCTGCCTCTAATTGGGAGCCACACAAACCAGCCACATAGAAAATAAATGACTAGAACACCCCCCTTAGTCACGCTCTGACCTAAACAACATAGAGAACCGAGGACTCTCTATGGTCAGGGAGTGACAGGATGTTACACACTAAAATATGTATTGATAGATATATTTATGTGTAAAACAATCTATTCTATATTCAAGTATCAACATTGTCAGTAAATCAAACTGGACATTAAAATCCCAAATGTACTTACATGTGACAGTGAGAGTCTCTTCAGCAGAGGGGAGATCCTCATGGCCTTCTACAGAACAGGAGTATCTGCCTGCATCCTCACTGCTGACTGAGAATATGATATAGACAGGAGAGTAGGTGTTGCTGTTTGGTATAGGCTGTCCATTCTTATACCAACTGTAGGCTGTGATGGGGTCCAGTGTACAGTTGGTTCTACATCTCAGTGTGACTCTCTCCCCCTCTGACACAGATGTAGGATCCATCTCCAACACAACATCTAGAGTAAAAGGAACCAAATCATTATTCTCCTCTTATATATGTCCTATTATGTGAAATATTATATTTGTTTTTTTCCCTGTTACATAACACTGCAGTGTCTGCATGACTGCCCTTAAATAAGGTAATTACGGTCATTCATTTGATATATTTAGACAGGACAGTCAACAAATAATTTCCACTGTTTTCCAGGAAGTCCTTGGTTCCATAGAATCAATAAAACAGATTAAAACACAACATTCTCATTAGCATACATACAAAACAACACTCACATTACAGCTATCTAGACATGTGTCATAGATGTGAGATGTGTGACAGATTACCTGTGACAGTCAGGGAGACAGGTGAGCCAGAAAACTTTCCTCCAGATGTTATGAATCTGAACCTGAACCCAGCAGAGTCACTCAATCTCAGGTCTGTGATTCTCAGGGTACAGTCACTCTCCTTATCCCAAAGGTACTCTATATGACCCTCATACCCTGGCACTGAGCTCAGATCTTCAGCCTCCATACCAGACCATTTAGTAAACCAGAAAGCTTGTTTGATCTCATGATAACTGGGATATGTGTAAGAGCAGGATATGTCCACTGTTGACCCCTTCAAGGCACAGATCTTCTGATGGGTGTAAGTCACACTCCAACACTTCTGACCTAAAATACAAGACAATATAACACCTTTATAAAATTCTTAATTACAATATCTACTGTATACACTTATGCTGTTATGTTCCCCAGCAAGAAAACCTCAAATTTAAACAAAACAGAAATGGGAAGTAATAAAAGAGTCACTGACAAAGACAAAAAATGAGACCAGTGGGTTCTGAAAGACACTCATGGGGGAGTCCATTGAAAATGGACTATCAACAACAACTGGAACAAAAAGACATGAGAGGCCACAACATTTACCCAAGAAGAGGCAAACAAAATAAAACCCCACAGTTGTAACACATTCTGACTAACGAGTGACACCAATCAGGGCACCTCACCTCCAAGTATCAATGAAGAAAACAAAACAACAATGTTTAAATCATATGCTGTAAAAGTAACCAAGAAGTGACTATCATTCAGCTTTGTAGTTTTTTAACTTTTGTATTTTTTTTTTCATGGGTCTTCAGTGCTCAAAGAAAGTAGTGCAATGGTGTACAGGCACAACAACATATTGAAAGGTATCTGGTAGAAGTAAATTCATCCATTGACTGCATTTTCATGAATGTGATTATATATCTTGAAGCCCATTCAACACTGTGTGGCAAAGCATACGGAACTAAAGCAGAAGTGGACGTCACATTCACAGAAAATTCAATAATGATCGTCTGACAACCTGAAACAAATGTTGTATGTAAAAGTCCACACTTACACACTGCAGGAGAGTGGAGATCCTCATGGCCTTTTACAGCACAGGAGTAACTGTCTGCATCACTAAAGGAGTCTGAGTACAGGCTGGAGGTGTCCTCCTTCACTTTGTGTCCGTTCTTGTACCAGATGTAGGTGGGGTTGTCAGTCAGAGTACAGGTGGTGCTACAGGTCAGTGTCCTCTTCCATGCCCCTGTGGCAGGAGTCACCTTCACCTGCAGGTCTGAATACAGAGTAAATGACAATAACATCATTAAACCAATAGTGTATTATGGATAAAAACATGTATAATTAAACATCTAATAGAAATGTATGTATAAACATGATCCAGTGTTACCTGTGACAGTCAGAGTTGTTCCAGGGAAACTGTACCCCCATCCTGAGGTTTGTGTGTTGAATATGAACTTGTACTCAGCAGAGTCCTCCTCTCTCAGATCTGTGATTCTCAGGGTGGAGTGACCTCTCTCCTTCTCTCCAACATACACCACACGACCTGCATACCCTGGGTCTGTGGTTAGGTCCTCAGGGATCAACTCATCCCTCCAGCTGATACTCTGTTTAGGACTAAACCAGAGTGATGATGTGACAGTATCATAACCACTGCCATAAGTACAGGATATGTCCACTGATGACCCCTTCAAGACACAGATTGTCCTCTTGGTGTAAGTCACTGTGTTGCAGTCCTGACCCTGGACACCTAAAACATAATGGAATCACATAAGTACATTATACAGTATTTTCAGTTATTTTCATAAAAGCCCCATCAAATTATACAGTGAGACCAACAGGACGTAGTACAATCATTCTGTATACTTGCTGTATTAGATTACATATTAGATTCACACTCACACACTGCAGGAGAGAGGAGATCCTCATGGCCTTTTACAGCACAGGAGTAACTGTCTTCATAGTTACTGGAGACTGGGTCTTTGTACTGGGGGGGATGTGCTCTCATCTAGATGTTGTCCGTTCATGTACCAGATGTAGGTGGGGTTGTCAGTCAGAGTACAGGTGGTGCTACAGGTCAGTGTCCTCTTCCCTGCCCCTGTGGCAGGAGTCACCTTCACCTGCAGGTCTGAATACAGAGTAAATGACAATAACATCATTAAACCAATAGTGTATTATGGATAAAAACATGTATAATTAATTAAACATCTAATAGAAATGTATGTATAAACATGATCCAGTGTTACCTGTGACAGTCAGAGTTGTTCCAAGGAAGCTGTGTCCCCATCTTGATGTCTGTGTGTTGAATATGAACTTGTACTCAGCAGAGTCCTCCTCTCTCAGATCTGTGATTCTCAGGGTGGATTGACCTCTCTCCTTCTCTCCAACATACTCCACACGACCTCCATACCCTGGGTCTGTGGTTAGGTCCTCAGGCATCAACTCATCCCTCCACCTAGATCTCTGTTTAGGACTAAACCAGAGTGATGATGTGATATTATAAAGACTGAAATTAGTACAGGATATGTCCACTGTTGACCCCTTCAAGACACAGATTGTCCTCTTGGTGTAAGTCACTGTGTTGCAGTCCTGACCCTGGACACCTAAAACATAATGGAATCACATAAGTACATTATACAGTATGTTCAGTTATTTTCATAAAAGCCCCATCAAATTATACAGTGAGACCAAAAGGACGTAGTACAATCATTCTGTATACTTGCTGTATTAGATTCCATATTAGATTCACACTCACACACTGCAGGAGAGTGGAGATCCTCATGGCCTTTTACAGCACAGGAGTAGCTGTCTTCATAGTTACTGGAGACTGAGTATTTGTACTGGGGGGAGGTGCTCTCATCTAGATGTTGTCCGTTCTTGTACCAGATGTAGGTGGGGTTGTCAGTCAGAATACAGGTGGTGATACAGGTCAGTGTCTTATCCTGATGTCCACCAGTCACCTTCAACTGAAGACCTGGAGAAAAAACAATATCACTGTAAATCCCTTTATCACTGACTTATCACTCTAATACAAAGATGGAAGAAATCCTATGTTATACAGATATAAATACAAACCAAGATAATTTTCCTGAACTAAATGGAATTCAACAGTTTAACTATATTGAATGTTACTGTACCTGTGACAGACAGAGTGACTCCAGGACTTCCAGAATATTTCCCTCCTTCCTGATCTGTTAGTAATCTGAACCTGTATGTAGCTGAGTCTCTCTCTCTCAGGTCTGTGATTCTCAGGGTACAGTCTTTCTTCTTATCTCCATGATACTCCAGACGACCTGCATACTCTGGGTCCTGACCTAGATCTTCAGGTTCTACACCAGTCCCCCATTCAGTGAACCAGAGGGTTGTTTTGACTGTACCACTGGGATATGTGTAAGAGCAGAACAGATCCACTGATGACCCCTTCAAGGTACAGATACTCTGAGTGGTGTATGTAACACTCCAGCCATCCTGACCCAGTACAACTGAAACACAGTCACACAACACAATGGTATCAGAATTAGGACAAGGTATTATGGCTCACACTGAAGGTAGGGTTTGTCCACACTTTGTTGCCATATTAGAAACCACAGATAATCATCACTCAGTGAGGTTTGAAACATAACTAAAGTGAAGTGGAGATGCCTAACAGAACACAAGCAAATGTAATACACATGTCTGTAGATTGACAACCATATAAGTTATGAATGACACCATACCTGCTACAGACCAGAGAAAGACCACCAACACACTTCCTGCTGTTCTCAAGGCCATTGTTGCATCTCCCACCCTGCAGTCTTAGAAACATAAACAACAACTCACTCTATAGCTGGTGAATAACTCCACCTGATACATTGAAGTAGAAACTGTAAATGGGGTACAGGGCCTCATTACTGAAAATGAACCAGGCTCATATTGTGTTGTGTTGTATTGTGCTAAATGGTTGTCTATGTGAATACTGTCTGTCTGTAAGTCTATTGCACTATGTCTACGTTTGTCTACTTAAACTGACATGGTGCAAAAATAAATTCCTAATATATACAGTAGTCATCAACATTATAAACAACAACAACAACAATCACTTATTGAACAGATCTGTAGAACTGTAAACACATATTTCTACATTGATTATTCTGATGCTGTTTTATTCTCAGAACCCCAAATATAGGAGGATAAATGTTCAATCCTCTACGGTCCGTCAAGCTGTACAGCAGCCTAAAGACTGACCACCAGGTTGAATGATAGCTGCTATCCCCAAGCTGTGAGGCTAAACAGCAAGTGACTCACACACACACACACACACACATATACACACAAGCACACGCACTAACACAGTATTGTACAACTAACCTTGTGGGGACACAGATTTCATTCCCATTCAAAATCCTATTTTCCCTTACCTTAACTTTAACGCTAACCCCAAAACCAATCCTTAACCCTAACCCTAACCCCAAAACCAATCCTTAACCCTAACCTTAACCCTTTTAAAAAATATATATATTTCACCTTCATTTAACCAGGTAGGCAAGTTGAGAACAAGTTCTCATTTACAATTGCGACCTGGCCAATATAAAGCAAAGCAGTTCGACACATACAACGACACAGAGTTACACATGGAGTACAAACATACAGTCAATAGTACAGTATAAACAAGTCTATATACGATGTGAGCAAATGAGGTGAGATGAGGGAGGTAAAGGCAAAAAGGCCATGGTGGCAAAGTAGATACAATATAGCAAGTAAAACACTGGAATGGTAGATTTGCAATGGAAGAATGTGCAAAGTAGAAATAAAAATAATGGGGTGCAAAGGAGCAAAATAAATAAATAAATTAAATATAGTAGGGAAAGAGGTAGTTGTTTGGGCTAAATTATAGGTGGGCTATGTACAGGTGCAGTAATCTGTGAGCTGCTCTGACAGTTGGTGCTTAAAGCTAGTGAGGGAGATAAGTATTTCCAGTTTCAGAGATTTTTGTAGTTCGTTCCAGTCATTGGCAGCAGAGAACTGGAAGGAGAGGCGGCCAAAGAAAGAATTGGTTTTGGGGGTGACTAGAGAGATATACCTGCTGGAGCGTGTGCTACAGGTGGGAGATGCTATGGTGACCAGCGAGCTGAGATAAGGGGGGACTTTACCTAGCAGGGTCTTGTAGATGACATGGAGTCAGTGGGTTTGGCGACGAGTATGAAGCGAGGGCCAGCCAACGAGAGCGTACAGGTCGCAATGGTGGGTAGTATATGGGGCTTTGGTGACAAAACGGATTGCACTGTGATAGACTGCATCCAATTTGTTGAGTAGGGTATTGGAGGCTATTTTGTAAATGACATCGCCAAAGTCAAGGATTGGTAGGATGGTCAGTTTTACAAGGGTATGTTTGACAGCATGAGTGAAGGATGCTTTGTTGCGAAATAGGAAGCCAATTCTAGATTTAACTTTGGATTGGAGATGTTTGATATGGGTCTGGAAGGAGAGTTTACAGTCTAACCAGACACCTAAGTATTTGTTGTTGTCCACGTATTTTAAGTCAGAGCCATCCAGAGTAGTGATGTTGGACAGGCGGACATGTGCAGGTATTGATCGGTTGAAGAGCATGCATTTAGTTTTACTTGTATTTAAGAGCAATTGGAGGCCACGGAAGGAGAGTTGTATGGCATTGAAGCTTTACTGGAGGGTTGTTAACACAGTGTCCAAAGAAGGGCCAGAAGTATACAGAATGGTGTCGTCTGCGTAGAGGTGGATCAGAGACTCACCAGCAGCAAGAGCGACCTCATTGATGTATACAGAGAAGAGAGTCGGTCCAAGAATTGAACCCTGTGGCACCCCCATAGAGACTGCCAGAGGTCCGGACAGCAGACCCTCCGATTTGACACACTGAACTCTATCAGAGAAGTCGTTGGTGAACCAGGCGAGGCAATCATTTGAGAAACCAAGGCTGTCGAGTCTGCCGATGAGGATGTGGTGATTGACAGAGTCGAAAGCCTTGGCCAGATCAATGAATACGGCTGCACAGTAATGTTTCTTATCGATGGCGATTAAGATATCGTTTAGGACCTTGAGCGTGGCTGAGGTGCACCAATGACCAGCTCTGAAACCAGATTGCATAGCAGAGAAGATATGGTGAGATTCGAAATGGTCGGTAATCTGTTTGTTGACTTGGCTTTCGAAGACCTTAGAAAGGCATGGTAGGATAGATATAGGTCTGTAGAAGTTTGGGTCAAGAGTGTCCCCCCCTTTGAAGAGGGGGATGACCGCAGCTGCTTTCCAATCTTTGGGAATCTCAGACGACACGAAAGAGAGGTTGAACAGGCTAGTAATAGGGGTGGCAACAATTTCGGCAGATAATTTTAGAAAGAAAGGGTCCAGATTGTCTAGCCCGGCTGATTTGTAGGGGTCCAGATTTTGCAGCTCTTTCAGAACATCAGCTGAATCGATTTGGGAAAAGGAGAAATGGGGAAGGCTTGGGCGAGTTGCTGTGGGGGGTGTAGTGTTGTTGACCGGGGTAGGAGTAGCCAGGTGGAAACGCTAACCCTAACCCCAAAACCCCAAAACCAATCCTTAACCCTAACGCTAACCCTAACCCCAAAACAAAACCTTAACCTTAACCCTAACCCCAAAACCAAACCTTAACCGTGGCTCCTAACCCTAAACTTAACAATAAACCATTCTGTTCCCCACAAGTATATTTAAAATGTCCACACACACACACACGCACACACACACACGCACACACACACACACGCACACACACACACACACACACACACCCACACACACGCACACGCGCACAAACGCGCACACACACGCACACACACGCACACTCACGCACACACACACACACACAGTTATAATTGACCCTGTTTTATGACAGTGAACTTGACCCTATTGAATGGAGATCTGGGTATTACTGGTAAACTCTACTGATCATGTTTTAAACATGTAAATGAATGAACTGAACTAAACTAAACACATGAAACCACAGTCCAGGGTCAGTATTCACAAAGTGTATCAGTTTAGCCTTTTAGATCATAATTATATGGACCATCTGAGACACTTTATGAATACAGGCCCTGATGTAACAACCAAAACACAGTTTAAAATAAACCAACAAGTACAAAGATACAGGAAGTCATGTGATGTTTGGCTAAAAACATCAAAACTAAAACTATATTCCAAGATATCGTCAAATGTACTTACAGAGTGAAGTGAAGGGGAGAGGTCTTGTACTGTCAGTCAACTTACTGTCAATGCGTGGAAACAAGAAGTAGTCTACTGCAAGTATTAGTAGAAGCAGGCTGAGCCTAAGTGTGAGTTCTGTGGTTGACACATTTTAAAGAAGCCTAGTCAGGTCATTAACATGCAGGAACAACATGTCACATAAGAGATGTTACTGTATCTAAATAGAAAATGGTCTAAAGTCAGAATACTGTAGTTACATTTCTTTATATGAGGAGTGGACCTACATGTTTTACAAGAGACAAAATGTGACCCATTCCCATCACTCCTCATCAGCTGGTACTGAAGGTTCCAGAACAGATGAAAGGGGAGTATCTTTGGTACCAGTGTTCTAGACTAGAGCTCTCCCTACTGACATCTCAACATTACTGCAGCTTCCAGGCTTCACATGTCCCTACTAGTCCGATGAAAATATACAAAATAGAAGGTAAAATAACATTTGAAAATGTAAATATATGTATATATATATATATATATATATATATATATAATAAACCAGGTACGCAAGTAAAAATACTGTTATTGGGACTTATGTTGAACTGCCGTTTGAATTGAGTGAACTTGCGAACTCAACTAGCTTGTTAGCTACATTTAGCTGCTGTTATTCAGAAATAAACAAGCATTTTTGTGCATCACACAGCTACTCTGAATGGACTGGATTGTGAACAATACGATTCGCTGCCACTGAATTACAGCAATAGCCCATAGTTAGCTTGTGAGCTAACTATTTAGCTATCTACATTAGCTAGCTAGAAACAACAGACAACAGTGAGCTATCATTATGCCAAAGCCAAGGAAACCTGCTCTGAATATCCACTGTGTTCTTGTGTGAAAGAGATGTCTTCAGCTCACTGATCTTCAGAACAATGGACTCAAAGTGAACCCTGACATCCATGTAACTAAGTCTGTGTGTCCTACTGTATTTGTGTCTGAGTGATGCATGTTTTTATTTTAAATTACAATGAATAATGTTTCATGTAATTGGTTATTGGTGCTTTGTTATTGTTATCTTATTGTGTATTTTTTTTGTAGCATTTTTATTATAAAAAAAAGTATTATTTTCTTAACATAAAAACAACTGTATTGTTAGTTAAGGGCTTGTCATGAACCATTTTACAGTAAGGTATTTGTTGTATTTGGTGACTAATACAATTTGATTTGTGTGTCTAGGTGCTGGACATTGCTCCCTCTGACACTGGGATTCTGAACCTCTAAAAGTCTAAGCCGTTTGCTGGGGGCGGGGGGGGGGGGGGGGGGGGCTACTAGCTGACAAATGGAATTGTTTTAAGGTGGTCGTACCATGGATCATTTAGCTATTTGATTTTGAATTATAGTATCCCTTTAGGTAAAAAATGAAATGCTTAAAAATGATTTGATAAAATATTGAATTAGTCCTTTACTGTTATAGCCCATATAAACACATTGAGTAACTCTACCATAAATGGCAAAGACAGTGATGAAATGTCTAATAAGAACTAAGGTTTTGAAGTGACTGTCCTCTATCTAGGAGATGTAACAACGCTCAGGATACTATATATTCAAAGTATGTGAACACCCCTTCAAATTAGTGGATTAGGCCATAACACACCCGTTGCTGACAGATGTATAAAATCGAGCAATCTCCATGAACAAACATTGGCAGTAGAATTGTCTTAGTGAAGAGCTCAGTGACTTTCAACGTGGCACCTTCATAGGATGCCATCTTTCAATTTGTCAAATTTCTGCCATGTTAGGGCTGCCCTGGTCAACTGTAGGTGCTGTTATTATAAAGTGGTAATGTCTAGGAGCTGTCTAACGGCTCAGCTGCAAAGTGGTAGGCCACACCAGCTCACAAGACGGGACAGCCGAGTGCTGAAGTGCCTAGCTTGTAAAAACAATTGTGTCCTCGGCTGCAACACTCACTACCGACTTTTGAACTGATGCTGGAAGCAATATCAGCACAATAACTGTTTGTCGGGAGCTTCATGAAATGTGATTCCATTGCCAAGCAGACGCACACAAGCATCAGATCACCATGTGCAATGCCAAGCATCCATCTGGCAGTCAGATGGATGAATCTGGGTTTTGCGGGTCTCTTTTTCATGGTTTGGGCTAGATCCCTTAGTTCCAGTGAAGAGAGATATTAACGCTGCAGCATACAATGACTTTCTATACAATTCTGTGCTTCCAACTTTGTGGCAACAGTTTGGGGAAGCCACTTTCCTGTTTCAGCATGACAACGCCCCAGTGTACAAAGCAAGGTCCATATAGAAATGGTTTGTCAAGATCATTGTGGAAGATCTTGAATGGCCTACACAGAGCCCAGACCTCAACCCCATCAAAAACCTTTGGGATGAATTGGAACGCCGATTGCAAGCCAGGCCTAATCGCCCAACATCAGTGCCAACCTCACTAATGCTCTTGTGGCTGAATGGAAACAAGTCCCCACAGAAATGTTCCAACATCTAGTGGAAAGCCTTCGCAGAAGAGTGGAGGTTGTTATAGTAGCAATGTACAACGCATCAGCTCTATGTGACCAGGCAAAAAAAACTTTCCAAGCCAAACCCCTACACACACCCTATATCGTTGCCACCATATTAGCTAAAGTGATGTCATAGTCAACATAGCTAATAGAACTAAAGCATTAGTAAACCAGCTAAAATCATGAGGTAAAGTTACTGTGTACTGTCAGTAATAGACATCTAGCTAATAATAATAATAATAATAATAATAATAATTTAGAAAAGTACTGTGTTTGTTCAAAACTGTTGTCTTTCTCTCTGAGTCAACTACTGTCTTTCTCTCTCTCTGAGTCAACTATTGTCTTTCTCTCTCTCTGAGTCAACTACTGTCTTTCTCTCTCTCTGAGTCAACTATTGTCTTTCTCTCTCTCTGAGTCAACTACTCACCACATTGTTATCCACTGCTGTGCTATCTAGCTGTAGCTTATGCCTTAAGAACTAGATTGATTCTCTGATCCTTTGATTGGGTGGACAACATGTCACTTCATGCAACAAGATCTCTGATAGGTTGGAGGACATCGTTCAGAAGTTGTCATAATTACTGTGTAAGTCTACGGAAGGGGTAGGAACCATGAGCCTCCTAGGTTTTGTATGGAAATCAATGTACGAGGGCACGGATGCTAGCTGTCCTCCAGCTACACCATGGTGCTACCCTACAGAGTGCTGTTGAGGCTACTATAGACCTTCATTGCTAAATAGTATGTTTAAAAAAATGTAGTTGATGACATAGTTTTTTCTTAAAAGGATAACTTTTTAAATATTTAAAACATGTTATTTTTATGAGATTCACTAAGGAGTAGTGAGGGGGAGAGAGATCGAGAGTATGGGGGGAGAGAGATTGAGAGTATGGGGGGAGAGAGATCGAGAGTATGGGGGGAGAGAGATCGAGAGAGAGTCAGATAAGATTCTGTTAGTGAGACTCTTCTTCTTCACAGGTTCTGAACTCTCCACCTGAAATGAGACAACTCAGTGAACACCGTGTGTGTGTGTGTGTGTGTGTGTGTGTGTGTGTGTGTGTGTGTGTGTGTGTGTTGAACAGTGCTGGGTGTTGATCAATGACAGTTTATCTCCTTACAGTAATGTAGCAGGTCTGACGAGCCTACAGCCTTGCCACTCATTGGCTACGTGGTTCAATGGCGCCATCATGTGTCCAATAGGCAGAAATAACATCAAATTGGAAATAGTCATGAATCAATGTATTAATAATTAATTAATGTCTTTATTGTCAATTTGTTTTATTATTTACTACATGATGCTGATATGATGTTTATACTGTATTGACACTGAACCACACTGTAAAAGCTAGAAATGTAAAACATCTTTAATTAATCTAAATATGATTTTTTTAAATAATAAAACAAGCAATATCATGACACTGAACAATATGGTATTATTTAATATAACATGTGTAATAATGTCTGACAGCAATACAAAGTAAATCATCATGAAACACATCAACTTGATCTGGGCCTCCTGAGTGGTGCAGTGGTCTAAGGCACTGCATCACAGTTACTAGCTGTGCCACTAGAGATCCTGGTTCGAGTCCAGGGTCTGTCGCAGCCGGCCGCCACCGGGAGACCCAGCGGGCGGCGGGTAATTGGCCCAGCGTCTACCAGTTTAGGGGAGGGTTTGGTTGGCAGGGACGTCCTTGTTTCATTGCGCTGTAGAAACTCCTGTGGCGTTTCGGGTGTGACACAGTCGCCAGGTGCACAGTGTTTCCTCTGACACATCAGTGTGGCTGACTTCCAGGTTCAGCGGGCAGTGTGGCTTGGTTGGGTTAAGTTTCGGAGGACGCGTGGCTCTTGACCTTCAACTCTCCCAAGTCCATACGGGCGTTGCAGTGATGAGACAAGACTGTAACTACCTATTGGATAGCACGAAACTGGGGGGTGAAAGTAAAACATTTCTTGGACTGGACATGATAACATGCTACATTAGACTATATATGGATAACAGGCTACATTAGACTATATATGGATAACATGCTACACTAGACTATATATGGATAACAGGCTATATTAGACTATATATGGATAACATGCTACATTAGACTATATATGGATAACAGGCTACATTAGATAACATGGATAACAGGCTACATTAGACTATATATGGATAACAGGCTACATTAGACTATATATGGATAACAGGCTACATTAGACTATATATGGATAACATGCTACATTAGACTATATATGGATAACATGCTACATTAGACTATATATGGATAACATGCTACATTAGACTATATATGGATAACATGCTACATTAGACTATATATGGATAACAGGCTACATTAGACTATATATGGATAACAGGCTACATTAGACTATATATGGATAACAGGCTACATTAGACTATATATGGATAACAGGCTACATTAGACTATATATGGATAACAGGCTACATTAGACTATATATGGATAACATGCTACATTAGACTATATATGGATAACAGGCTACATTAGACTGTATATGGATAACATGCTATATTAGACTATATATGGATAACAGACTACATTAGACTATATATGGATTTCAGGCTACATTAGACTATATATGGATAACATGCTACATTAGACTATATATGGATAACATGCTACACTAGACTATATATGGATAACAGGCTACATTAGACTATATATGGATAACATGCTACATTAGACTATATATGGATAACATGCTACATTAGACTATATATGGATAACATGCTACATTAGACTATATATGGATAACAGGCTACATTAGACTATATATGGATAACATGCTATATTAGACTATATATGGATAACAGACTACATTAGACTATATATGGATATCAGGCTACATTAGACTAGATATGGATAACATGCTACATTAGACTATATATGGATAACAGGCTACATTAGACTATATATGGATAACATGCTATATTAGACTATATATGGATAACAGACTACATTAGACTATATATGGATAACATGCTACATTAGACTATATATGGATAACAGGCTACATTAGACTATATATGGATAACAGGCTACATTAGACTATATATGGATAACAGGCTACATTAGACTATATATGGATAACAGGCTACATTAGACTATATATGGATAACAGGCTACATTAGACTATATATGGATAACAGGCTACATTAGACTATATATGGATAACATGCTACATTAGACTATATATGGATAACAGGCTACATTAGACTATATATGGATAACATGCTATATTAGACTATATATGGATAACAGACTACATTAGACTATATATGGATATCAGGCTACATTAGACTATATATGGATAACATGCTACATTAGACAATATATGGATAACATGCTACACTAGACTATATATGGATAACAGGCTACATTAGACTATATATGGATAACATGCTACATTAGACTATATATGGATAACATGCTACATTAGACTATATATGGATAACATGCTACATTAGACTATATATGGATAACAGGCTACATTAGACTATATATGGATAACATGCTATATTAGACTATATATGGATAACAGACTACATTAGACTATATATGGATATCAGGCTACATTAGACTATATATGGATAACATGCTACATTAGACTATATATGGATAACAGGCTACATTAGACTATATATGTATAACAGGCTACATTAGACTATATATGGATAACAGGCTACATTAGACTATATATCGATAACAGGCTACATTAGACTATATATGGATAACATGCTACATTAGACTATATATGGATAACAGGCTACATTAGACTATATATGGATAACAGGCTACATTAGACTATATATGGATAACAGGCTACATTAGACTATATATGGATAACATGCTACATTAAACTATATATGGATAACAGGCTACATTAGACTATATATGGATAACATGCTACACTAGACTATATATGGATAACAGGCTACATTAGACTATATATGGATAACATGCTACACTAGACTATATATGGATAACAGGCTACATTAGACTATATATGGATAACATGCTACATTAGACTATATATGGATACCAGGCTACATTAGACTATATATGGATAACAGGCTACATTAGACTATATATGGATAACATGCTACATTAGACTATATATGGACAACATGCTACATTAGACTATATATGGACAATATGCTACATTAGACTACATATGGATAACATGCTACACTAGACTATATATGGATAACATGCTACATTAGACTATATATGGATAACATGCTACACTAGACTATATATGGATAACATGCTACATTAGACTATATATGGATAACATGCTACATTAGACTATATATGGATAACAGGCTACATTAGACTATATATGGACAACATGCTACATTAGACTATATATGGATAACAGGCTACATTAGACTATATATGGATAACATGCTACATTAGACTATATACGGATAATAGGCTACATTACACTATGTATGGGTAACAGGCTACATTAGAATATGAATGGACAACAGGCTACATTAGAATATGAATGGACAACAGGCTACATTAGAATATGAATGGACAACAGGCTACATTAGAATATGAATGGACAACAGGCTACATTAGAATATGAATGGACAACAGGCTACATTAGAATATGAATGGACAACAGGCTACATTAGAATATGAATGGACAACAGGCTACATTAGAATATGAATGGACAACAGGCTACATTAGAATATGAATGGACAACAGGCTACATTAGAATATGAATGGACAACAGGCTACATTAGAATATGAATGGACAACAGGCTACATTAGAATATGAATGGACAACAGGCTACATTAGAATATGAATGGACAACAGGCTACATTAGAATATGAATGGACAACAGGCTACATTAGAATATGAATGGACAACAGGCTACATTAGAATATGAATGGACAACAGGCTACATTAGAATATGAATGGACAACAGGCTACATTAGAATATGAATGGACAACAGGCTACATTAGAATATGAATGGACAACAGGCTACATTAGAATATGAATGGACAACAGGCTACATTAGAATATGAATGGACAACAGGCTACATTAGAATATGAATGGACAACAGGCTACATTAGAATATGAATGGACAACAGGCTACATTAGAATATGAATGGACAACAGGCTACATTAGAATATGAATGGACAACAGGCTACATTAGAACATGGCAAAAAGGCAAAAGTCTCACAAGTTTGATGATCGTTTCAGAAACATGACATAAATAAATATAGAATTATATACAATGCATTGGGAAAGTATTCAGACCCCTTGACTTTTTTCAAATGTTGTTACGTTACAGCCTTATTCTAAAATAGATTAAATAAAAATATACCACACTTTCCCATAATGACAAAACAAAAACAGGTTTTTAGAAAGTTTTGAAAATGTTTTAAAACTAAAAAACAGAAATATGTTATTTAGATAAGTGTTCAGACCTTTTGCTTTGAGACTCTGAACTCAGCTGCATCCTGTTTCTATTAATCATCCTAGAGATGTTTCTACAACTTAATTGGAGTCCACCTGTAGTAAATTCAATTAATTGGATATGATTTGTAAAGGCACACACCCATCTATATAAGGTCCCACAGTTGACAGTGCATGTCAGAGCAAAAATAATGAGGTCGAAGGATTTGTCTCTAGAATCAGAGACAGGATTGTGCTGAGGCACAGATCTGGGGAAGGGTACCAAAACATTTCTCTATTTTTTCATGTCCAAGAACACAGTGGCCTCCATCATAGAAGACGTTTGTAACCACCAAGACTCTTCCTAGAGCTGGCCGCCTGGCCAAACTGATCAATCGGGGGAGAAGGGCCTTGGTCAGCGAGGTGACCAAGAACCCGATGTTCACTCTGACAGAACTCCAGAGTTCCTCTGTGAAGATGAGAGAGCCTTCAAGAAGGACAGCCATCTCTGCAGCACTCCACCAATCAGGCCTTTATGGTAGAGTGGCCAGGCGGAAGCCAATGGCACATGAAAGGCTGCTTGGAGTTTGCCAAAAGGCAACTAAAGTTTCTCAGACCATGAGAAACAAGATTGTCTGGTCTGATGAAACCTGATGCCAAGCATCGCACCTGGAGGAAACCTGGCACCATCCCTACGGTGAAGCATGGTGGTGGCAGCATCATGATGTGGGGATATTTTTCAGCGGCAGGGATGGGGAGACTAGTCAGGATCGAGGGAAAGATAAATGGAGAAAAGTACAGAGAGATCCTTGACGAAAACCATCTCCAGAGGGTTCAGGGCCTCAGACTGGGGTGAAGGTTCAACCTTCCAATAGGACAAGGACCCTAAGCACACAGCCAAGACAAAGCAGGAGTTGCTTCGGGAGAAATCTCAATGTCCTTGAGTGGCCCAGCCAGAGCCCGGACTTGAACCTGATCGAACATCCCTGGAGAGACCTGAAAATATCTGTTCAGTGACACTCCCCATCCAACACGGCCAAGCTTGAGAGGATCTGGAGATAAAAATGTGGAGAAATTCCCCAAAAACAGGTTTACAAAGCTTGTAGCGTCATACCCAAGAAGACTCGAGGCTGTAATCGCTGCCAAAGGTGCTTCGACAAAGTACTGATTAAAGGGTCTGAATACTTATGTAAATGTGATATTGCAGTTGTTTTGTATTTATACATTTGCAAAATTGTCTAAAAACCTTTTTTGCTTTAGCATTATGGGGTTTAGTGTGTTGATTGATGAGGAGAGAACTATTTCATCAATTTGAGGAAAAGTTATAAAAAGTCAAGGGGTCTGAATACTTTCTGAATGCACTGCAAGATATAAATGGAACTCAAGGTTTCCTACGTCAGAAATACAACATTTTTCAACGTAAAATATGCATAATAAAATGTTAAGGTCCCTTTCATACTTACATACCTTTCATAATCATTGTTTCAAAGTCATAACTGACCCCAGATCAGAACTCCTGCTCTAAGTGTGAATAGAGTCGTCCTGTAGCTCAGTTGGTACATTATGGAGCATGGGTTCAATTCCTGCTGGGACTTCCCATACGAAAAGTGTTTTCAAACATGACTGTAATGACTTGGATAAAAGTGTCTACTAGATGGCATATATTATTAAATACTGTTATAAACTGGGTAGTTTTGGCCCTGGATGCTGATTGGCTGAAAAAGCATTTCAGAAGTCTATACTGTATATCAGACAATATACCACGGGTATGACGTAAAAATACTTGTTTACTGTTCTATTTATGTTGTTAACCAGTTTAAAATAAGCCGTGGAACAGTATGTTGGTCATATACCACAAACCCCTGAAGTGCATTATTGCCATTATAAACTTAAGCAATAATGCTCGAGGAGGTGTGGTATATGGCCAATATACTACCGCTAAGTGCTGTTCATGTTACGGTGAGTGAATGAGGACCCAAAAGCGAATTAACTTAAACAGAGCTTCTTTAATTACCAAACATAGGTAGGCTCCGACAGGACAAGACAAGGTTACAGCAAACATGACGACAGTCTGGTTCAGGCATGAAACACAACAAACAAGAATCCGACAAGGACAGGAACAAAAACAGAGAGAGATATAGGGGACTAATCAGAGGGAAAAGGGGAACAGGTGGGAGAAGGGGTGACGAGGTAGTCAAGAGGAGACAAGGAACAGCTGGGGGAAAGCGGGGGAGAAAAGGTAACCTAACAACGACCAGCAGAGGGAGACAGGGTGAAGGGAAAGGACAGAGACAAGACACAACATGACAGTACATGACAGTACCCCCCCACTCACCGAGCGCCTCCTGGCGCACTCGAGGAGGAAACCTGGCGGCAACGGAGGAAATCCTCGATCAGCGCACGGTCCAGCACGTCCCGAGAGGGAACCCAACTCCTCTCCTCAGGACCGTACCCCTCCCAATCTACGAGGTACTGGTGACCACGGCCCCGAGGACGCATGTCCAAAATTCTACGGACCCTGTAGATGGGTGCGCCCTCGACAAGGATGGGGGGGGGGGGGGGAAGACGAGCGGGGGCGCGAAGGACGGGCTTGATGCAGGAGACATGGAAGACCGGGTGGACGCGACGAAGGTAACGCGGAAGAAGAAGTCGAACTGCGACAGGATTAATGACCCGAGAAATACGGAACGGACCAATGAACCGCGGGGTCAACTTGCGAGAAGCCGTCTTAAGGGGAAGGTTCTGAGTGGAGAGCCAAACTCTCTGACCGCGACAATATCTAGGACTCTTAGTTCTACGCTTATTAGCAGCCCTCACAGTCTGCGTCCTATAACGGCAAAGTGCAGACCTGACCCTCTTCCAGGTGCGCTCGCAACGTTGGACAAAAGCCTGAGCGGAGGGGACGCTGGACTCGGCGAACTGAGATGAGAACAGCGGAGGCTGGTACCCGAGGCTACTCTGAAAAGGAGATAGCCCGGTCGCAGACGAAGGAAGCGAGTTGTGGGCGTATTCTGCCCAGGGGAGCTGTTCTGACCAAGACGCAGGGTTGCGAAAAGAAAGACTGCGTAAGATGCGACCAATAGTCTGATTGGCCCGTTCTGCTTGACCGTTAGACTGGGGGTGAAAGCCGGAAGAGAGACTGACGGAAGCCCCAATCAAACGGCAAAACTCCCTCCAAAATTGAGACGTGAATTGCGGACCTCTGTCCGAAACGACGTCTGACGGAAGGCCATGAATTCTGAAAACATTCTCGATGATGATTTGTGCCGTCTCTTTAGCAGAAGGAAGCTTAGCAAGGGGAATGAAATGAGCCGCCTTAGAGAACCTATCGACAACCGTAAGAATAACAGTCTTCCCCGCTGACGAAGGCAGTCCGGTGACAAAATCTAAGGCGATGTGAGACCACGGTCGAGAGGGAATAGGAAGCGGCCTGAGACGGCCGGCAGGAGGAGAGTTACCGGACTTAGTCTGCGCGCAGACCGAACAAGCAGCCACGAAACGACGCGTGTCATGCTCCCGGGTGGGCCACCAAAAACGCTGGCGAATGGAAGCAAGCGTACCCCGAACGCCAGGGTGGCCGGCTAACTTGGCAGAGTGAGCCCACTGAAGAACGGCCAGACGAGTAGGAACGGGAACGAAAAGAAGGTTCCTAGGACAAGCGCGCGGCGACGGAGTGTGAGTGAGCGCTTGCTTTACCTGCCTCTCAATTCCCCAGACAGTCAACCCGACAACACGCCCCTCAGGGAGAATCCCCTCGGGGTCAGTGGAGGCTACTGAAGAACTGAAGAGACGAGACAAAGCATCAGGCTTGGTGTTCTTAGAGCCCGGACGATAAGAAATCACGAACTCGAAACGAGCGAAAAACAGCGCCCAACGCGCCTGACGCGCATTAAGTCGTTTGGCAGAACGGATGTACTCAAGGTTCCTATGGTCAGTCCAAACGACAAAAGGAACGGTCGCCCCCTCCAACCACTGTCGCCATTCGCCTAGGGCTAACCGGATGGCGAGCAGTTCGCGGTTACCCACATCATAGTTACGTTCCGACGGCGACAGGCGATGAGAAAAATATGCGCATGGGTGGACCTTGTCGTCAGAGAGGGAGCGCTGAGAAAGAATGGCTCCCACGCCCACCTCTGACGCGTCAACCTCGACAACGAACTGTCTAGAGACGTCAGGTGTAACAAGGATAGGAGCGGATGTAAAACGATTCTTGAGGAGATCAAAAGCTCCCTGGGCGGAAACGGACCACTTAAAGCACGTCTTGACAGAAGTAAGGGCTGTGAGAGGAGCTGCCACCTGACCGAAATTACGGATGAAACGACGATAGAAGTTCGCGAAGCCGAGAAAGCGCTGCAGCTCGACGCGTGACTTAGGGACGGGCCAATCAATGACAGCTTGGACCTTAGCGGGATCCATCTTAATGCCTTCAGCGGAAATAACAGAACCGAGAAATGTGACGGAGGAGGCATGAAAAGTGCACTTCTCAGCCTTCACAAAAAGACAATTCTCTAAAAGGCGCTGGAGGACACGTCGAACGTGCTGAACATGAATCTGGAGTGACGGTGAAAAAATCAGGATATCGTCAAGGTAAACGAAAACAAAGATGTTCAGCATGTCTCTCAGGACATCATTGACTAATGCCTGAAAGACAGCTGGAGCGTTAGCGAGGCCGAAAGGAAGAACCCGGTATTCAAAGTGCCCTAACGGAGTGTTAAACGCCGTCTTCCACTCGTCCCCCTCCCTGATGCGCACGAGATGGTAAGCGTTACGAAGGTCCAACTTAGTGAAAAACCTGGCTCCCTGCAGGATCTCGAAGGCTGAAGACATAAGAGGAAGCGGATAACGATTCTTCACTGTTATGTCATTCAGCCCTCGATAATCTATGCAGGGGCGCAGAGACCCGTCCTTCTTCTTGACAAAAAAAAACCCCGCTCCGGCGGGAGAGGAGGAGGGGACTATGGTACCGGCGTCAAGAGCTACAGACAAATAATCTTCGAGAGCCTTACGTTCGGGAGCCGACAGAGAGTATAGTCTACCCCGGGGGGGGGTGGTTCCCGGAAGGAGATCAATACTACAATCATACGACCGGTGTGGAGGAAGAGAGGTGGCCCTGGACCGACTGAACACCGTGCGCAGATCGTGATATTCCTCCGGCACCCCTGTCAAATCACCAGGCTCCTCCTGTGAAGAAGAGACAGAGGAAACAGGAGGGATAGCAGACATTAAACATTTCACATGACAAGAGACGTTCCAGGAGAGGATAGAATTACTAGACCAATTAATGGAAGGATTATGACAAACTAGCCAGGGATGGCCCAAAACAACAGGTGTAAAAGGTGAACGAAAAATTAAAAAAGAAATGGTTTCGCTATGATTACCAGAAACAGTGAGGGTTAAAGGTAGCGTCTCACGCTGAATCCTGGGGAGAGGACTAC
Source organism: Oncorhynchus clarkii lewisi (assembly GCF_045791955.1). Lineage (NCBI taxonomy): Eukaryota > Metazoa > Chordata > Actinopteri > Salmoniformes > Salmonidae > Oncorhynchus > Oncorhynchus clarkii. Next base: position 9,331,546 of record NC_092159.1, read on the forward strand.
CATCCAGGGCGAACAAGGCCGTGGGCTCCTTTAACTGTCTGAGAGGAATGTCATGTTCCCGAGCCCAGGTCTCGTCCATAAAACAGCCCTCCGCCCCAGAGTCTATTAAGGCACTGCAGGAAGCTGACGAACCGGTCCAGCGTAGATGGACCGACAAGGTAGTGCAGGATCTTGAAGGAGAGACAGGAGTAGTAGCGCTCACCAGTAGCCCTCCGCTTACTGACGAGCTCTGGCCTTTTACTGGACATGAAGTGACAAAATGACCAGCGGAACCGCAATAGAGACAGAGGCGGTTGGTGATTCTCCGTTCCCTCTCCTTAGTCGAGATGCGGATACCTCCCAGCTGCATGGGCTCAGCACCCGAGCCGGCAGAGGAAGATGGTAGTGATGCGGAGAGGGGGGCGACGGAGAGCGCGAGCTCCTTTCCACGAGCTCGGTGACGAAGATCAACCCGTCGCTCAATGCGAATAGCGAGTTCAATCAAGGAATCCACGCTGGAAGGAACCTCCCGGGAGAGAATCTCATCCTTTACCTCTGCGCGGAGACCCTCCAGAAGACGAGCGAGCAAGGCCGGCTCGTTCCAGCCACTGGAGACAGCAAGAGTGCGAAACTCAATAGAGTAGTCTGTTATGGATCGATTGCCTTGACATAGGGAAGACAGGGCCCTGGAAGCCTCCTCCCCAAAAACAGATCGATCAAAAACCCGTATCATCTCCTCCTTAAAGTCCTGATACTGGTTAGTACACTCAGCCCTTGCCTCCCAGATTGCCGTGCCCCACTCACGAGCCCGTCCAATAAGGAGAGATATGACGTAGGCGACACGAGCAGTGCTCCTGGAGTAAGTGTTGGGCTGGAGAGAAAACACAATATCACACTGGGTGAGGAACGAGCGGCATTCAGTGGGCTCCCCAGAGTAACACGGCGGGTTATTGATTCTGGGCTCCGGAGATTCGAAAGCCCTGGAAGTGGCCGGTGGATCGAGGCGGAGATGGTGAACCTGTTCTGTGAGGTTGGAGACTTGGGTGGCCAGGGTCTCAACGGCATGTCGAGCAGCAGACACTTCCTGCTCGTGTCTGCCTAGCATCGCTCCCTGGATCCCGACGGCTGAGTGGAGAGGATCCGAAGTCGCTGGGTCCATTCTTGGTCGGATTCTTCTGTTACGGTGAGTGAATGAGGACCCAAAAGCGAATTAACTTAAACAGAGCTTCTTTAATTACCAAACATAGGTAGGCTCCGACAGGACAAGACAAGGTTACAGCAAACATGACGACAGTCTGGTTCAGGCATGAAACACAACAAACAAGAATCCGACAAGGACAGGAACAAAAACAGAGAGAGATATAGGGGACTAATCAGAGGGAAAAGGGGAACAGGTGGGAGAAGGGGTGACGAGGTAGTCAAGAGGAGACAAGGAACAGCTGGGGGAAAGCGGGGGAGAAAAGGTAACCTAACAACGACCAGCAGAGGGAGACAGGGTGAAGGGAAAGGACAGAGACAAGACACAACATGACAGTACATGACAGTTCATATGCACAATGCAACTCGGAGTGCTTGGATGCACCACAAACCCAGAGGTGCCTTATTTTAAACTGGTTACCAATGTCCTTAGACCAGTAAATACAAAATGTTAATACCCATGGTTTACGGTCTGGTATACCACGCATGTCAGCCAATCAGCATTCACTGCTCAAACCACCCAGTTTTTAATGGTCAATATTCCACACCTCCACAGGCATTATATAACTTAGTTTAGACATACAGGTCCAGATACACAAGGTTTTTGTCAAACTTCTTCTGTTCAGGTCTTCTTGGTTCTGGGTTTGTTGTGTTCAGGTCTTATTGGTTCTGGGTTTGTTGCGTTCAGGTCTTCTTGGTTCTGAGTTTGTTGTGTTCAGGTCTTATTGGTTCTGGGTTTGTTGTGTTCGGGTCTTCTTGGTTCTGGGTTTGTTGTGTTCAGGTCTTCTTGGTTCTGGGTTTGTTGTGTTCAGGTCTTCTTGGTTCTGGGTTTGTTGTGTTCAGGTCTTCTTGGTTCAGGGTTTGTTGCGTTCAGATCTTCTTGGTTCTGGGTTTGTTGTGTTTGGGTCTTCTTGGTTCAGGGTTTATTGACTGTACTGTAGAGAACAGAGGAGTCCTCCTCAGCTGCTTGTGCTGCTGCGGGTCTGAAGAGAGAAACAAAAATTAAACAAAGACAGTGTCCCAAATGGTGGCACCCTATAGGGCTCTGTCTAAAGTAGTGCACTAAATAGGGAATAGGGTTCCATTTGGAACATAAGAACAGTTCCTCAAAACCATCATCACATCACTCCCTCATTATAGTCATGTCATAGTAATTGTCCTGAGATGTCCATGTTTGGGTTCATAGTTTGGCTTCATAGTGGTCTCAAAGGGTCAACTGTTTTGCTTATTGATGACATCTCCTACAATAAACAGCAGCATATGAATGACCCTAATACAGAATAAGCTCACCGGGTGGCAGCAGTGGGGAGGTTGAATTTCACAGCAGCGTACTGGACATCCTCATCCTCTTTCTGGGGCTGAGGCACTTGGACGGTGGAGTTTAGATGCACTTCCTGGTTTTTGGAGCCAGAGAAGTGGACACTGGCGTAGTGAACATCATCCTGGTTGTCTGTGTCAGCTGTCTGTGCTGCAGTAGAGGTCATGGCCACGCTTGAGATGTTGTCATACACTGGACTAGAGTCTCCCTGATGGAGAGAGAGGACAGACAACATGAGGAGTGGAAATGTTCCACAAAGAATACACAGTCATCACAGTCACCTTCTGATTCCAACAGACTCACCTGTCCATCATCTGCTGTGTCTCTTGTGTTGGTGGGTTTGGAGGCCTTCTTCCTGTTTTGCACATTAATTAATGAATACATTACGTCATAAATGAAGTTAACAATAAATCAGAGGGCTACATTTAAATAATGAACAACATGATAATATGCATTTTCACTCACCTGAAATACATGAGTCCAGAGAAACAGAGGATGAGAACCAGAACAACCACTATGATTCCTACAGCTGCAGTCTGAACTGAGGTTTGTTTCCCTATAATAAAATATGGATGATATGAGTACATGGCATTATATAATTAACTAAAAATAAACTATAATACAGGACATTAATGCAATACTTGTTAAGGGATCTTATAACCCAATGTATAGTTATAACCTAAGGTTTAATAAGCCTAATCATAATGATTAAGATTAGATTGAAACATGTAGGTTTGTATTGAGATGTATTTTACCTGCTACAATGATCATCAGAGCTGTAGAGTTATTAGATCCTCTTCCATTCTGGGCCTCACAGTAATATTCTCCTCTGTCCTCAGAGATGATGTTAGTGATGCTGTAACTCTGTCCTGATGCTTTTGGTGAGGTTACGTTCTTCTTGTACCAGGTGTATTTGTCCACAGGTGGGTTGGCATCACTGCTGCAGGTCAGAGTCACTGAACTGCCCTCCACTATTTCACCAGAGGGACTGACTGACACTGAGGTGTTCTTTGGAGCATCTAGTAAAGCAGAATATGTCAGAGGGTCAGGACTGTAGTATACTACCTCAAATGACATCATGTCAAAAATAAATCATATCTAAAGTCAGAGAACTATCACTTACACAAAACATGAACAATAATACATTTGGAGATACTTTAGGACTAGAGTGTCTACTAAACTATTCTTCAAGTGTCTGAGGTACTGAACATTCTAACTATAGACATGCAAACATTATGACATTGTCTGTAATTTCTATGTAATTATGAATATGTATAGATAAAGCAGTAATACTCTTCTCATTGATATAAAGTTTGTGATGTTTTATAAGTAGAATAGTAGTTTAATTCATACTTACACACTGCAGGAGAGTGGAGGTCCTCATGGTGTTCTACAGTACAGGAGTAACTGTCTGCAGAATGACCCAACACTACTAGGATATTACTAGAGTATTGTTGGGAAGTGGGCTCATCTAGACGTTGTCCGTTCTTGTACCAGATGTAGGTGGGGTTGTCAGTCAGAGTACAGGTGGTGATACAGGTCAGTGTCTTCTGTCCCTCTGCAGCAGGAGTCACCTTCACCTGCAGACCTGAAACAATATGTATAAAAACACATACACCTCTGTGTTAACAGGATGGTTAATATATTTATCCTGTAATTCAATATGATTCACAGTTGTATCATACAGGGTAGTATTACCTGTGACAGACAGAGTTGTTCCTGGGAAACTATGACCCCAGTCAAAGTAGTCTGTTTTAAAAGTGAAGCGATACTCAGCTGAGTCCTCCTCTCTCAGATCTGTGATTCTCAGAGTGAAGGGACCTCTGTATGTTCCAGTGTACTCCACACGACCTGCATACCCTGGGTCTCTGGTTAGGTCTTCAGGGGTCGACTTATCACTTCTAAGCCAGAATGTTGATGTGGTGGAATAATAACCAACATAAGTACAGGATATGTCCACTGTTGACCCCTTCAAGACACAGATTCTCCTCTTGGTGTAAGTCACTCTGTTGCAGCTCTGACCCTGAACACCTGAAACACAGTGACATAACAAGAGGTCAACTGGATCATATTCTCAGTTATTTCTAGAAATGCTAAAAGTTCTCAAGTTCTCAAAGTGAAACCAACACACAGGTTGAACAGTATTGTTAATTAAAGAAACACTCACACACTGCAGGAGAGTGGAGATTCTCATGGCCTTTTACAGCACAGGAGTAACTATCGTCATAGTTACTGGAGACTGGGTCTTTGTACTGGGGGGAGGTGCTCTCATCTAGATTTTGTCCGTTCTTGTACCAGATATAGATGGGGTTGGGGTTACTCAGAGTACAGGTGGTGATACAGGACAGTGTATTCAACTCTGATCTCCTTTTAGGAGTCACCTTCACCTGAAAACCTAAATTAAAGGAGAGCAAAAAATAGTATATGGTTCAGAATTGGTTTGAGTTAATTATTAACATCATGACTCTTCAAAACTTTATAATGTGCTATACAGTGTTACCTGTGACAGACAGAGTTGTTCCAGGGAAGCTGTACCCCCATCTTGCCTCATCAGTTGTAAATCTGAACTTGTACTCAGTTGAGTCACTCTCTCTCAGGTCTGTGATTCTCAGGGTGGAGTCCTTTTCTGTTTGTCGATGATATTCCACACGATCTGCATACTCTGGGTTCAGGCTCAGGTCTTTAGTGACACCAGACTCCCATTTGCTGAACCAGGACACTTCTGTGACGTTATGCCAACTGGGATGTGTGTAAAAACAGGATATGTCCACTGTTGACCCTTTCAAAGCACAGATACTCTGATGGGTGTAAGTCACATTCATACAGCTCTCACCCACAACACCTGAAACAAAATGGAACTGATCAATTCCTGAAACCATAATGAGACTCAATGTTATAGATGTGTTGGACAGGTTCATTTAGAATAATAAACAATATATATATTGACATACATCTATAAACTGTTTATCATTCCAATATATCTAGTTAAGAATATTGACAGAGAAAGTAAAACCATTCTTATTTGTTCCAAATGATACCACATAAAATACTAGTTTATTTCAGACTCACACACTGCAGGAGAGTGGAGATTCTCATGGCCTTTTACAGCACAGGAGTAACTGTCTTCATAGTCATTGGAGACTGAGTCTTTGTACTGGGGGGAGGTGCTCTCATCTAGATGTTGTCCGTTCTTGTACCAGATGTAGATGGGGTTGTCAGTCAGAGTACAGGTGGTGATACAGGTCAGTGTCTTCTGTCCCTCTGCAGCAGGAGTCACCTTCACCTGCAGACCTGAAACAATATGTATAAAACCACATACACCTCTGTGTTAACAGGATGGTCAATTTATTTATCCTGTAATTCATTATGATTTACAGTTGCATCATACAGGGTAGTATTACCTGTGACAGACAGAGTTGTTCCTGGGAAACTATGACCCCATTCAAAGTTGTTTGCTTTAAAAGTGAAGCGATACTCAGCTGAGTCCTCCTCTCTCAGATCTGTGATTCTCAGGGTGAAGGGACCTTCGTTTCTCCTTGTCTCTTTGTCAGGGTACTTCACACGACCTGCATACCCTGGGTCTGTGGTTAGGTCTTCAGGGGTCAACGTATCACTTCTAAACCAGAATGATGATGTGGTGGAATAATAACCAACATAAGTACAGGATATGTCCACTGTTGACCCCTTCAAGACACAGATTATTCTCTTGGTGTAAGTCACTCTGTTGCAGCTCTGACCCGGAACACCTGAAACACAGTGACATAACAAGAGGTCAATTGGATTCTATTCTCAGTTCTTTCTAGAAATGCTCAAAGCTCTCAAGTTCTCATAGTGAAACCAACACACAGTATAATGTATTAAATTAACACTCACACACTGCAGGAGAGTGAAGGTCCTCATGGCCTTTTACAGCACAGGAGTAACTGGCATCATAGTTACTGGAGACTGAGTATTTGTACTGGGGGGAGGTGCTCTCATCTCGATGTTGTCCGTTCTTGTACCAGATGTAGGTGGGGTTGTCAGTCAGAGTACAGGTGGTGCTACAGGTCAGTGTCTTATCCTGATGTCCACCAGTCACCTTCACCTGAAGACCTGGAGAAAAAACAATATCACTGTAAATCCCTTTATCACTGACTTATCACTCTAATACAAAGATGGAAGAAATCCTATGTTATACAGACATAAATACAAACCAAGATAATTTTCCTGAACTAAATGGAATTCAACAGTTTAACTATATTGAATGTAACTGTACCTGTGACAGACAGAGTGACTCCAGGACTTCCAGAATATTTCCCTCCTTCCTGATCTGTTAGTAATCTGAATTTGTACGTAGCTGAGTCTCTCTCTCTCAGGTCTGTGATTCTCAGGGTACAGTCTTTCTTCTTAATCCCATGATACTCCAGACGACCTGCATACTCTGGGTCCTGACCTAGATCTTCAGGTTCTATACCAGCCTCCATTTTAGTGAACCAGAAGGTTGTTGTGACTTTACCTCTGGGATATGTATAAGAACAGGTCAGCTCCACTGTTGACCCCTTCAAGGTACAGATACTCTGAGTGGTGTATGTAACACTCCAGCCATCCTGACCCAGTACCACTGAAACACAGTTAGACATCACAATGGTATCAGAATTAGGACAAGATATTCTGGCTCACACTGAAGGTAGGGTTTGTCCACACTTTGTTGCCATATTAGACACCACAGATAATCATCACTCAGTGAGGTGTGAAACACAACTATTTAAAGTGAAGTGGAGATGCCTAACAGAACACAAGCAAATGTAATACACATGTCTGTAGATTGACCAACATATAAGTTATGAATGAGACCATACCTGTCACAGACCAGAGAAAGACCACCAACACACTTCCTGCTGTTCTCAAGGCCATTGTTGCATCTCCCAACCTGTAGTCTTAGAAACATAAACAACAACTCACTCTATAGCTGGTGAATAACTCCTCCTGATACATTGAAATATAAACTGTAAATGGGGTACAGGGCCTCATTACTGAAAATGAACCAGGCTCATATTGTGTTGTGTTGTATTGTGCTATATGGTTGTCTATGTGAATACTGTCTGTCTGTAAGTCTACTGCACTATGTATGTGATGTGTGTGATGTGTTGCATGTCTGTCTACGTCTGTCTACTTAAACTGACATGATGCAAAAAATAAATTCCTAATATATTCAGTAGTCATCATCATCATTGTAAACAACAACAACAACAATCACTTATTGAACAGATCTGTAGAACTGTAAACACATATTTCTACATTGATTATTCTGATGCTGTTTTATTCTCAGAACTCCAAATATAGGAGGATAAATGTTCCATCCTTTACGGTCCGTCAAGCTGTACAGCAGCCTAAAGACTGACCACCAAGTTGAATGATAGCTGCTATCACCAAGCTGTACAGCAGCCTAAAGACTGACCACCAGGTTGAATGATAGCTGCTATCACCAAGCTGTACAGCAGCCTAAAGACTGACCAACAGGTTCAATGAGAGCTGATATCACCAAGCTGTACAGCAGCCTAAAGACTGACCACCAAGTTGAATGATAGCTGCTATCACTAAGCTGTACAGCAGCCTAAAGACTGACCACCAGGTTGAATGATAGCTGCTATCACCAAGCTGTACAGCAGCCTAAAGACTGACCACCAAGTTGAATGATAGCTGCTATCACCAAGCTGTACAGCAGCCTAAAGACTGACCACCAGGTTGAATGATAGCTGCTATCACCAAGCTGTACAGCAGCCTAAAGACTGACCAACAGGTTCAATGATAGCTGCTATCACCAAGCTGTACAGCAGCCTAAAGACTGACCACCAGGTTGAATGATAGCTGCTATCACCAAGCTGTACAGCAGCCTAAAGACTGACCAACAGGTTCAATGACAGCACCTATCCTCAAGCTGTGAGGCTAAACAGCCAGTGACTTTCACTCTCTCTCTCACTCTCTCTTACTCTCTTTCTCTCCCTCTCACACACACACACACACACACACACACACACACACACACACACACACACACACACACACACACACACACACACACACATGATACATTACCCTCAAGTATTTGACTTATGACTAAAAACAAATAACCAAAAACTATATTTCAAGATATTGTCAAGAGTACTTACAGAGTGAAGTGAAGAGGAGAGGTCTTGTACAGTGAGTCAACTGTCTGGTAGTGAGTGAAAACAAGAAGTAAGAGTTGAAACCTTATAAAAGCAGTCAGAACACAAGTAGTGGATGCAGAACTGTCCTTCCTGTTTAGTAAAGACATTAACATCCACAACAACCAGACCAACACACCAGAAAAGGGCTGTTACTGTAATAGAACAGAAATGGTGTAAAAGACAAGTCTGGGCATATATTTATTTTATTTTTAAAAATGTGTCAATTTTCACTGTGGTCTTTTATACTACATACAGAACCATGTAAACAATGTGTTGACTAAACTATTTATAACGTTAACATTTTAATGACCTACCTTGCCCTTCTGAGTTCTGTATATACAGGTCAAAGTTCCATGATGTTATTCAATTAGAACCCATTCAATTTACACACCCATGACCATCACTCCTCATCAGCTGCATCAAAGTGGTACTGAAGGTTCAGTGATCTAGACTAGAGCACCTATGGGTGGTCCTGGGAACCAAACCCATAACGTTGCAGGATGTTCTACCAACTGAGCTACAGAGGAACATGTTCTGTCAAGTCTAATGTGTATATACATATTTCTGACATGACTCAGGAGGTCTGTCAGAGGACAGACAGGAAAGGAGAACAGGGAAGTGATACTGAGTGTGTGCAACTAAACCAACAAAATACTTTATACTAATCTAAACACAACCCACCATCACTGTGTCTCATGTTAATACTACTCCTAAACACAACCCACCATCACTGTGTCTCATGATAATACTACTCCTAAACACAACCCACCATCACTGTGTCTCATGATAATACTACTCCTAAACACAACCCACCATCACTGTGTCTCATGATAATACTACTCCTAAACACAACCCACCATCACTGTGTCTCATGTTAATACAGCTCCTAAACACAACCCACCATCACTGTGTCTCATGATAATACTACTCCTAAACACAACCCACCATCACTGTGTCTCATGATAATACTACTCCTAAACACACCCCACCATCACTGTGTCTCATGATAATACTACTCCTAAACACAACCCACCATCACTGTGTCTCATGTTAATACTACTCCTAAACACAACCCACCATCACTGTGTCTCATGTTAATACTACTCCTAAACACAACCCACCATCACTGTGTCTCATGTTAATACTACTCCTAAACACAACCCACCATCACTGTGTCTCATGTTAATACTACTCCTAAACACAACCCACCATCACTGTGTCTCATGTTAATACTACTCCTAAACACAACCCACCATCACTGTGTCTTAGGTTAATACTACTCCTAAACACAACCAACCATCACTGTGTCTCATGTTAATACTACTCCTAAACACAACCCACCATCACTGTGTCTCATGTTAATACTACTCCTAAACACAACCCACCATCACTGTGTCTCATGTTAATACTACTCCTAAACACAACCCACCATCACTGTGTCTCATGTTAATACTACTCCTAAACACAACCCACCATCACTGTGTCTCATGTTAATACTACTCCTAAACACAACACACCATCACTGTGTCTCATGTTAATACTACTCCTAAACACAACCCACCATCACTGTGTCTCATGTTAATACTACTCCTAAACACAACCCACCATCACTGTGTCTCATGTTAATACTACTCCTAAACACAACCCACCATCACTGTGTCTCATGTTAATACTACTCCTAAACACAACCCACCATCACTGTGTCTCATGTTAATACTACTCCTAAACACAACCCACCATCACTGTGTCTTAGGTTTATACTACTCCTAAACACAACCCACCATCACTGTGTCTTAGGTTTATACTACTCCTAAACACAACCCACCATCACTGTGTCTCATGTTAATACTACTCCTAAACACAACCCACCATCACTGTGTCTCATGTTAATACTACTCCTAAACACAACCCACCATCACTGTGTCTCATGTTAATACTACTCCTAAACACAACCCACCATCACTGTGTCTCATGTTAATACTACTCCTAAACACAACCCACCATCACTGTGTCTTAGGTTAATACTACTCCTAAACACAACCAACCATCACTGTGTCTCATGTTAATACTACTCCTAAACACAACCCACCATCACTGTGTCTCATGTTAATACTACTCCTAAACACAACCCACCATCACTGTGTCTCATGTTAATACTACTCCTAAACACAACCCACCATCACTGTGTCTCATGTTAATACTACTCCTAAACACAACCCACCATCACTGTGTCTCATGTTAATACTACTCCTAAACACAACCCACCATCACTGTGTCTTAGGTTTATACTACTCCTAAACACAACCCACCATCACTGTGTCTCATGTTAATACTACTCCTAAACACAACCCACCATCACTGTGTCTCATGTTAATACTACTCCTAAACACAACCCACCATCACTGTCTCTCATGTTAATATTACTCCTAAAGATCTTACGAAGTATACACCTAATCACTGTTACTCTCAGTCTTACTTTAGGTCATTTTCAAACAAGTCTCCACAACAATCTCTTGCTTTGAGAGTCCTTAAAATACCATGCAAAAATATTATATCTGTAACCCCATGTACAATACTGTATTAGATTAAATACACAGAAAGACATCTACAGAGTATACTGTAAATAACAGAAAAACAAAACATACATTACAATAGCATGGCCATGCACATAACAGGATACAGAAGTTCATGGAAACAAACAAATGATAAAATAAACATATTTTAAGATATCGTCAAGCATACTTACAGAGCTGAGGGGAGATGTGTTGCAAGTTAACTTACTGGAAGTCTATATAAATAGACACTGAGTGTGAGGTTGGAGGTTTGAAGTCTGTGGTTGACAACTTTGAAGCAGTCAGGGACAATAGAGTTGAGTAGAGGGCGTTCTTGCTTCAAAGCCTGTTTTAGCATGGCTAAGCCATTGAATACACCATTTCAGTTGGTATGAAGACTGTTATTAAACTTATGGAAGTTGAAGATATGAACAACTTTAATATGGAAATAGCCCTCAATGGTGCTGCTCATTCTGTCACAGAAGACATCATGACAAATATCTCAAGATGTACCTTCTATCCAACTCTATGTCAGGGACCAAGAAGCTTATGCAGAGAGGGCTTCCTTCAGCAGTCACTCAGACAGTGTTCGAGAACATCAAAACTGATGTATCATGGGTAAATTATGACTGACTGAATGATCTATAAATAATATTGAGTAGTTATTCATCATGCAAGGTGATTTGTAGATCTTGACTCGCCTATAAGATCTCGACTCGCCTATTGGCTACAATGTCGAACACTCCCACATTTACAAAAATCCCATTCAAGTCACGGGACTGATATTAAGATTTCACATATTAACATTCTCACATCATGTTCAAATCATCTGGAAGTGACTTTGTTGAGCTTCACAAAGCATTTTTTAAAAACTTTTGATTGATTTTGAAATTATGTGCGAGAAATGCCTCTTATCAGTCACATGATGAATGGGATTTCTGCCACGAATGCTAAAACGTTAGCTAGTGGAAACAGTGTCAGGGGAAACTAAAACAAAGCAGGGACTGGTGTCACACCATGTTCATAGACTGCTAAAAGGGAAGGGAAACCAATGTGTCATTTTGTAATTTGGGTGAAACTTCAAGATATGATAACAATATATTAGTAAGAGAATAGAGGTGTAAGGTCTGGCTTTGGTTTGGTGCCATAGCTCTTTAGTCCATGTTCTGTGGTGGTTCTCTTCAGTCCATGTTTTGTGATGGTTCTCTTCAGTCCATGTTTTGTGGTGGTTCTCTTCAGTCCATGTTTTGTGATGGTTCTCTCAGTCCATGTTTTGTGATGGTTCTCTTCAGTCCAGGTTCTGTGGTGGTTCTCTCAGTCCATGTTCTGTGGTGGTTCTCTCAGTCCATGTTCTGTGGTGGTTCTCTTTAGTCCAGGTTCTGTGGTGGTTCTCTTCCGTCCAGGTTCTGTGGTGGTTCTCTTCTCTCCAGGTTCTGTGGTGGTTCTCTTCCCTCCAGGTTCTGTGGTGGTTCTCTTCCCTGGATGGTCTGATACACGGAGTGCTGAGCATCTCTCTGAAGAGATGTGAACGTGTCACTGTGGGAGATTTTCACACTCCGAGAGAGAGAGACAGCGACAAAGGAAACACAGTATGAGCACTTTACACACTGCTCTATAGTATTCTCTCTCACTTCTACTTTCTGTGTTCATCTCTCTCCTCTGTGTCTGTCTTTCTCTCACTCACCCACTCACTCACTCACACAAACAAACACAAATACTATATACAAAATAAACACATTAATGAATATGTTATAACATACCTACTGGCAGAGTGTCTGGTCCTCATTTTCAGTGGTGTGTGTGTCCCAGTTAGGGTCAGGATGGACCCTCTGTGGAGAGAGAGCTGTGTCAAGGTACAGGGAAAATAGTAGAAAGAGACTATTGTGACACAGTAAAAAATAAAAGCAGTAACTTATCAACAGGTAGTGTGTTGATAGAATGACCATCTGTAGAGCATCTATCCAGACTATCCAAATAAAGTGACTAAAACACTATATCACTGTAAATCCCTTTATCACTTAGTATTCACTCTAATGCACAGATGGAAGAAATCCTATGTTATACAGACATAAATACAAACCAATATAATTTTCCTGAACTAAATGAAATCCAACAGTTGAACTATATTGAATGTAACTGTACCTGTGACAGACAGAGTGACTCCAGGATCACCACTATATTTCCTTACGGTCTGATCTGTTATAAATCTGAACTTGTACATAGCTGAGTCACACTCTCTCAGATCTCTGATTGTCAGGGTGTGGCCATTCTTCTTGTTGCTACAGTACATCACATGACCTGTGTAGTCTGGTTCACCACTCAGAGTCACAGGATTCCCCTCAGCATAATTTTAGTGAACCAGAAGGTTGTTGTGATTGTACCACTGGGATATGTGTAAGAGCAGGACATCTCCACTGTTGACCCCTTCAAGGTACAGATACTCTGAGTGATGTACGTCACACTCCTGCTATCCTGACCCAGTAACACTGAAACACAATCACACATTATAGTGATTATACATTACAGACCCATTTCCTCACACTAACAGCATTTGTCCACACTGTGTTGCCGTACTCTACTTGCTGAGTGTGAATGGAAACCACAGAAAGGACCTAAGTGTTACTCAGTGAGGTGTAAAAGACAACTATTCCAGAAAATAAGAAGCCCCTAACAGATGATGTCACTGAACACAACAGAATAACATTAAGATAACATTACTAAAACATTATGAATGAGACCATACCTGCTACAGACCAGACAAAGACCCCCAACACACTTCCTGCTGTTCTCAAGACCATTGTTGCATCTCCCACCCTGCATTCTTAGAAACATAAACAACAACTCACTCTATAGCTGGTGAATAACACCACCTGATACATTAAAACAGTCCAGGTTCCATATTCACAAAGTGTCAAAAAAAAAAATATATATATATATATTTAATGATCTCGTCAACCGTACTTACAGAGTGAAGGGGGAAAGATCTTGTACAGTGAGTCAACTTATCTTCGTAGCCGTGCATAGAAACAAGAAGTGTGATTTTAGTGACTGACACATTGTGAAAGTAGCCTAGTCAGGGATTTAAGACAATCACATGCATCAACAGCATGTCAGAAAGGGATGTACTGGATGTACTGCTAAAGACTGCATAGCTATTTACATTTCTTCATTTGAGGAGTGGGCCTACATGTTTTAAAGGGGCTAAATGCAGCCCATTTTCAACATAGTCTTTTCTTTAAATACAGATCCACAACAAAGTGTTGACTGTTCTATATGGTTTCTGAATGTGTTTCCTCACAAGATGTGACCCATCACTCCTCATCATCTCCATCAAAGTGCTACTGAAGGTTCCAGTGTTCTAGAATAGAGCTCCTCCTACTGGCATCTCAACATTACTGCAGCCTCCAGTCTCTCTTCATATGTCCCAATCATGTCCTCATCCACTTGGATCAATAACAAAATATCAAACTGGTAATAAGGTGCCTGAGACTGAGGTCCCGATTCCCAACCCTTTCCCAAGTGTGCAAGTTCACTCTTCCCGTCATGGATTTAAAAGTATGAGACTGGTGTGAACATTGGAGTTTCCATATTTGTTAGCTGAATCCATATCAGTGGAACAGGCGAAGCTTAAATCTTTGCCCTATACACATTCTATGTCTTTGGCAGGGGTCAGGGAAACGGACAAGGGATTCACATATTCTCAAAATGTATTTTCATCAATGTTTTTTTTTTCTGTGATTGACACTTAACTAGTGAATTCAGACAATCCGATCAGAGAGCGAAACATGCAAATCTACGATGCTCACAAGGTCTACTTCGGGGAAGAAGTGGGCGGAGTCAGGTCTACTTCGGGGAAGAAGTGGGCGGAGTCAGGTCTACTTCGGGAAGAAGTGTGCGGAGTCAGGTCTACCTCGGGGAAGAAGTGGGCGGAGTCGGGTATACTTCGGGGAAGGAGTGGGCGGAGTCATGTCTACTTCGGGAAGAAGTGGGCGGAGTCAGGGGAGGATTCAAACAAAAGATGGCAGCAATGGCAGCATAAAGATACAAATGAAAATACACAAAATAAAATGTCAAATAACATTTGAAAATGTAAAGAAATGTAGACAGAATAAACCAACCATGTAAAGATACTGTGTTATTAAGAGATGACGTTGGACTGGCGTATGAATTCAGTGAACTAGCTCTCTCAGTTGGCTTGTTAGCTACATGAAGCAGACGTTGTTCAGTGATACCGAAAGCTAGCTGGCCAGCTAGAAGTTAACTCTGTTACCTCTGACAATAAAGTGAAGTGACTTCCATAAACTGGCATTTTTGTGGATCACACAGCTGCTCTGGACAAAGTGGATTCTGAACTATACGGTGCTTTGCCGCTGAATTACAGCAGCATTTTTATGATTTGTTTACACTTCACACATTAGTAATGTTGTGATGAAAGTAATAAGAAACATTGCATCAAGCAGAACTACTTCATGGATTTTAAGGCAAAATTGTGCTATAACATTTTTTTTTATCTAGCAAACTATATATAAAGTGTATATAAACAAATTGAATTTATTTGGGTAACAGACAACCACATTTACAAAAAAAAATTAAGCTGGTAGCATGATACCCAAGAAAGACTCGCTGCCAATGGTGCTTAAACAAAGTACTGAGTAAAGGGTCTGTATACTTACGGAATGTGATACTTCCATTTTGTATTTTTAATCCATTTGCAAACCTTTCTAAAAAACAGTTTTTGCTTTGTCATTATGGGGTATTGTGTGTAGATTAATGAGGGGAAAACAATATTTATTCAATTTTAGAATAAGGCTGTAACATAACAAAATGTGGAAAAAGTCAAGGGGTCTGAATACTTTCTGAATGCACTGTATATTACTAGATACTATTATAAACCAGGTAGTTTAGGTCCTGGATGCTGATTGGCTGAATAAGCATTTCATTTCACATACAGTATATCAGACAATAGAACACTGGTATGACACCAAAATATTTGTTTACTTTCTATTTATGTTGGTAACCAGTTTATAATAGCAATAAGGCCCTTGGGCTTGTAGTTTATGGTCAATATACCACGGCTAAGGGCTGTATCAAGGCACTCTGCGTTGTGCAGAACAACAGTCATTAGCCGTGGTACAGTATATAGGCCAATATACCACACCCCCTCAGACCTTATTGCTTAATTATACCACTTAGTTATAATATACGGGTCCAGATATACAAGGTCTTCTTGGTTCTGGGTTTGTTGTTTTCAGTTCTTGGTTCTGGGTTTGTTGTTTTCAGTTCTTGGTTTTGGGTTTGTCAGGTCTTCTTGGTTCTGGGTTTGTTGTTTTCAGTTCTTGGTTCTGGGTTTGTTGTTTTCAGTTCTTGGTTCTGGGTTTGTTGTTTTCAGTTCTTGGTTCTGGGTTTGTTGTTTTCAGTTCTTCTTGGTTCTGGGTTTGTTGTTTTCAGTTCTTCCTGGTTCTGGGTTTGTTGTTTTCAGTTCTTCCTGGTTCTGGGTTTGTTGTTTTCAGGTCTTCCTGGTTCTGGGTTTGTTGTTTTCAGTTCTTGGTTCTGGGTTTGTTGTGTTCAGGTCTTCTTGGTTCTGGGTTTGTTGTGTTCAGGTCTTCTTGGTTCTGGGTTTGTTGTGTTCAGGTCAGTTCTTCCTGGTTCTGGGTTTGTGGTTCTGGGCCTTTGTGTTCATGTCTTCTTGGTTCTGGGTTTGTTGTGTTCAGGTCTTCTTGTTTCTGGGTTTGTTGTGTTCAGGTCTTCTTGGTTCTGGTTTTGTTGTGTTCAGTTCTTCCTGGTTCTGGGTTTGTGGTTCTGGGCCTTTGTGTTCAGGTCTTCTTGGTTCTGGGTTTGTTGTGTTCAGGTCTTCTTGGTTCTGGGTTTGTTGTGTTCAGGTCTTCTTGGTTCTGGGTTTGTTGTGTTCAGTTCTTCCTGGTTCTGGGTTTGTGGTTCTGGGCCTTTGTGTTCAGGTCTTCTTGGTTCTGGGTTTGTTATGTTCAAGTCTTCTTGGTTCTGGGTTTGTTGACTGTACTGTAGATCTCAGAGGCATCCACCTCAGCTGCTTGTGCTGCTGCTGGTCTGAGGAGAGAGAAACAGAAATGAAACAAAGGAACCCTATACCCTTTATAGTGCACTACGTTTGATCAGGGCCTATAGGGCTCGGTCAAAAGTAGTGCACTAAATAGTGAATAGAGTGCCATTTGGAACTCATCACTCCCTCATTATAGTCATGTCATGGTAATTGTCTTGAGATGTCCATTGTTGGGTTGGTAGATAAAGGAAATTACATCACTAGTAGTCACTAGGGGTCAACTGTTTTGCGTATTGATGACATCTCCTACAATAAGCAGCAGCATATGAATGACCTTAATGCAGAATATGGTCACAGGGGGGCAGCAGTGAGGCGGTTTTATTTCACAGCAGTTCATTGCAGATCTGAAATAATACAGAAATAACCCTCAGCAGCCAAGCTGATAATGAACTGAGGTGAAATAACCCTCAGCAGCCAAGGTGATAATGGACTGAGGTGAGTTAACCCTCAGCAGCCAAGGTGATAATGGACTGAGGTGAGATAACCCTCAGCAGCCAAGGTGATAATGGACTGAGGTGAGACAACCCTCAGCAGCCAAGGTGATAATGGACTGAGCTGAAATAACCCTCAGCAGCCAAGGTGATAATGGACTGAGCTGAAATAACCCTCAGCAGCCAAGGTGATAATGGACTGAGGTGAAATAACCCTCAGCAGCCAAGGTGATAATGGACTGAGCTATAATAACCCTCAGCAGCCAAGGTGATAATGGACTGAGGTGAAATAACCCTCAGCAGCCAAGGTGATAATGGACTGAGCTATAATAACCCTCAGCAGCCAAGGTGATAATGGACTGAGGTGAGATAACCCTCAGCAGCCAAGGTGATAATGGCTGGGGTGATTTTTGCTTGTTTTTTTCTGTTTTCCAAATACCATTTAAAAGTTTTTTAATTGTGTAGAAATGCAGTAAATTAAATTCAACTTTCCACCCCCCCCCCCCCCCATCCAGATTTGGTTGTAAACAAGCAAACTTCTCCTTTAATGCTATGTGTTCCCAATGTTCTAGTGTTGACTATGTTGTTGTAATGGCAGAATATGCTCACTGGGTGGCAGAACAGGGGAGGTTGAATTTCACAGCAGCGTAGTGGACATCCTCATCCTGTTTCTGGGGCTGAGGCACTTGGACGGTGGAGTACAGAGGCACTTCCTGTTTTTTGGAGTGAGAGAAGTGGACGCTGGCGTAGTGAACATCATCCTGGTCGTATGTGGACTCTGTCTGTGCTGCAGTAGAGTTCATGGCCATGTTTGAGATGTTGTCATACACTGGACTAGAGTCTCCCTGATGGAGAGAGAGGACACACAACATGAGGAGTGGAAATGTTCCTACAAAGAATACACAGTCATCACAGTCACCTTCTGATTCCAACAGACTCACCTGTCCATCATCTGTTGTGTCTCTTGTGTTGGAGGTGGATGTGGAGTTCTTCTTCCTGTTTTGTACATTAATGAATGTATGAAGATATCAATCATTCAATTAATAAATTAAGTTACTTTTATTTATTTTTATTTAACTAGGCAAGTCAGTTAAGAACAAATTCAAATTTACAATGACTAAAGTGAAATTATATAAAAATATATGCCATCTCACTCACCTGAACCACATGAGTCCAGAGAGACAGAGGATGAGAACCAGAACAACAACAATGATTCCTACAGCTGCAGTCACAACTGATATTTGTTTCCCTATAATAAAATATGGATGATATGAGGACATGGCATGTTCTTACAATCTAAAATCTAACACATTATAGAATATCAACACAATACGTGTAAATACTTTGGGATCTTATAAAACTTGTGACATCATAAGCCAACACATAATTATAAACCAAAGTGTAATCAGTCAAAACACAATGATTAAGATCAGCTTGAAACCTGTCAATTTGTATTGAAGTATTGAAGATGTAACTTTACCTGCTACAATGATCATCAGAGCTGTAGAGTTCATAGATCCTCTTCCATTCTGGGCCTCACAGTAATATTCTCCTCTGTCCTCAGAGAGGATGTTAGTGATGCTGTAACTCTGTCCTGATGCTTTTGGTGAGGCTACGTTCTTCTTGTACCAGGTGTATTTGTCCACAGGTGGGTTGGCATCACTGCTGCAGGTCAGAGTCACTGAACTGCCCTCCACTATTTCACCAGAGGGACTGACTGACACTGAGGTGTTCTTTGGGCCGTCTGGTGGACAATATGTAACAACAGTGTATTAAATAGTGTTTTTCTTGTTATTGAAATATGAATTTAAATGTGATCCTCTGATTAAAGAGTAGGTGAACTAACACTGAACGTCCACAGACACAGAAGAAGAGTTGAGACGTCCATATTTATTCTCAGTCTCACAGTAATATTCTCCTCTGTCCTCAGAGATGATGTTAGTGATGCTGTAACTCTGTCCTGATGCTCTTGGTGAGGCTAAGTTCTTCTTGTACCAGGTGTATTTGTCCACAGGTGGGTTGGCATCACTGCTGCAGGTCAGAGTCACTGAACTGCCCTCCACTATTTCACCAGAGGGACTGACTGACACTGAGGTGTTCTTTGGAGCATCTGGTAAAGGAGAATTAGTCAGAGGGTTATAAAGGTGCAATTACAACCTCACATGACATATCAAAATCTGTGAAGCCAGACTATCAAAAATAAGAATCCACTAAAACAAAACATTAACAGGAACACGTGATACTGAGCTGTACTTTACTCACATTTCACATTGATGTTGATTGACTCAGACTTCCCCGTTTTAATCCCATTCCAGGCCTCACAGTAGTACTCTCCAGTGTCAGATGACTTGATAAGATTGAAGACAAGATGTGGTCCTGTGTTCACATTGGAGAACTGATAGTGACCTCCATTCTTCTTGTACCAGGTGTATTTGTCCACAGGTGGGTTGGAATCACTGCTGCAGGTCAGAGTCACTGAACTGCCCTCCACTATTTCACCAGAGGGACTGACTGACACTGAGGTGTTCTTTGGTCCATCTGGTGTTGAAGATGACAGAACAAATAAGAACTCATATACCATGTAAGTAAGCAAGAGATGATGTAAATTAGTATAGATTAGTATATTACACTGACATGTAGAACCATGTATTACAGAGATGATGTAAATTAGTATAGATTAGTATATTACACTGACATGTAGAACCATGTATTACAGAGATGATGTAAATTAGTATAGATTAGTATATTACAATGACATGTAGAACCATGTATTACAGGGATGATGTAAATTAGTATAGATTAGTATATTACACTGACATATAGAACCATGTATTACAGAGATGATGTAAATTAGTAGAGATTAGTATATTACAATGACATGTAGAACCATGTATTACAGAGATGATGTAAATTAGTATAGATTAGTATATTACACTGACATGTAGAACCATGTATTGCAGAGATGATGTAAATTAGTATAGATTAGTATATTACAATGACATGTAGAACCATGTATTACAGAGATGATGTAAATTAGTATAGATTGGTATATTACACTGACATTTAGAACCATGTATTAGAGAGATTATGTAAATTAGTAGAGATTAGTATATTACACTGACATGTAGAACCATGTATTACAGAGATGATGTAAATTAGTATAGATTAGTATATTACACTGACATGTAGAACCATGTATTACAGAGATGATATCAATGACTTTCACTGTAGATATATCAACACCCCATGTACTCACATCTGACAGTGAGAGTCTCTTCTGGAGAGAGGATTCTCTCTAAACCTTCTACAGCACAGGAGTAGTTCCCTGCATCCTCACTGCTGACTGGGTCTAGGATCAGGCTGTTATAACTGCTGACTGGGTCTAGGATCAGGCTGTTATAACTGGTGATTGGGTTGGTCAGACTTTGTCCGTTCTTGTACCAGATGTAGGTGGGGTTGAGACCGACTGTACATTGGGTTCTACATCTCAGTGTGACTCTCTCCCCCTCTGACACAGACGTAGGATCCATCTCCAACAGGATATCTAAGAGGAAACAGCCATATTTGACTCCAGACAGGCTTGTCATGTGATTAGACTTGTCCTATTACAGTAATAACTGTAGGTGTAGTATTACCTGTGACAGTCAACATCACACCAGGAAGACCAGAAAATCTCCCCTCAAATGTTGTTATTAATCTGAATTTGTATTCAGCTGAGTCATTCTCTGTCAGGTGTGTTATTGTCATGGTGTGGTGGTTCTCTGTGTTCCTATTGTACTCCACACGACCTGTATACTCTGGATATGAACTGACATCTACAGGGTCTTTCTGTGTAAACCAGAATGAACCTTGTTCTATATAACTAGTGGGATGAGTGTAAGAGGAGGATATGTCCACTGTGGAGCCCTTCAAGACACAGATTCTCCTCTTGGTGTAAGTCACCCTCCAGCAGTTGTGACCCTGGACACCTGAAACATAAAGAGGCTTTCTGTTAATAGTTTCAACTTTTCATGTCTTGTTTCTTTAGGTGCAAAGTAAAGAAGTAAACTGTTCATTTCAAGTCATTTCAGTATGAATCATAACCATTTGAGCTGTTGGTATTGCTAGAGTGAAACACTGTGTTTGAATCAACACTTTTTCCCCCACTTACACACTGCAGGAGAGGGGAGATCCTCATGGCCTTTTACAGCACAGGAGTAACTATCGTCATAGTTACTGGAGACTGGGTCTTTGTACTGGGGGGAGGTGCTCTCATCTCGAAGTTGTCCGTTCTTGTACCAGATGTATGTGGGGTTACCAGTCAGAGTACAGGTGGTGCTACAGGTCAGTGTGTTGTAATATATCCTCTCCACCTTTAGATCTGAAGGGAGAGGTTATGAGACAATAATGGAGGAAGTCTGTCAGTCACCACCATTTCACTGTTCTCATAGAACATGTAATACATAACTTGACTTGTACTATACTATTTATACAGTACCTGTGAGACTGAGAGTGACTCCATATGAATATCTCCATTCTGAATCCTGGTTTGTTTTATATCTGAAGTAATATGTTGTTATGTCACTCTGTCTCAGGTCTGTGATTCTCAGGATGCAGTCCTTCTCTGTAGTTCCACTGTACTCCACACGACCATCATACTTAGGGTCCCATCTCAGATCATAAGGCCTACCATTCAACCGTGTGTTATACCAGACCATCTCTGTGACTTGGGTCACACTGGGAACAGGACAGCGCATGTCCACTGATGACCCCTTTAAGGCACAGACACTCTTCACAGTATTTTGTCCCAGAACACCTGAAACACAGTGTCACAGGACTCAACCTTGAGAGAACTTCATTTGTGACGTCAAGACTATAAAAAAACAGACATTACAATAGTTCATCCAAATGCAGGATACTGTGCATACATACATGTGCAGGATACTGTATGACCCATATACTCAAATGTACATTCCCTTACATCATCCTAGTATTCATTTCAATATACATCATGGAAGTAAAAAGCCTTCCAGTCAATTCAGAAAGTTAACCAAATTACAATTCCTAATTTTCTAAATGTTCCTAATTGAAAAGATTTGAAAATAATTGGAATTGGAATTTCAGTGTACTTCCTGAATTGAGATGGAATTGACCCCAACCCTGCTGGTGGTTGACACCATTCTCATACTGCTACTGCTGCTGATGTGCAGAAGTGTGAATGGAAACCACAGATAAACATCACTCAGTGAGGAGTGAAAGATAACTATTTAAAGTGAGGTGGAGACTCCTAACAGAACACACCAGAATAACATTATGATTCTTATCCTTTTAGAAATGTCTGTAGATTGATAAACAGAGCAACTCAAATATAAGAACGAGACCATACCTGCTACAGACCAGAGAAAGACCACCAACACACTTCCTGCTGTTCTCAAGGCCATTGTTGCATCTCCCACCCTGCAGTCTTAGAAACATAAACAACAACTCACTCTATAGCTGGTGAATAACTAAACCTGATACATTGAAGTAGAAACTGTAAATGGGGTCCAGGGCCTCATTACTGAAAATGACCCAGGCTCATATTGTGTTGTGTTGTATTGTGCTATATGGTTGTCTATGTGAATACTGTCTGTCTGTAAGTCCATTGCACTATGTATGTATGTAATGTGTGTGATGTGTTGCATGTCTGTCGACCTCTGTCTATTTATTAAGATGACATCATGTGTGATGCAAAAACAATTTCCTAATGTATCCAATAGTCATCATCAACAACAACATAAACAACAACCACTTATTGAACAGCTCTTTAGTACTGTAAACACATATTTCTATATTGATTGTTGTGAAGCTGTTTTATTCTCAGAACCCCAAATATAGGAGGATAAATGTTCAATCCTCTACGGTCCCTCAAGCTGTACAGCAGCGTAAAGACTGACCACCAGGTTCAATGATAACACCTATCCTCAAGCTGTGAGGCTAAACAGCCAGTGACTAAAGACTGACCACCAGGTTCAATGACAGCTCCTATCCTCAAGTTGTACAGCAGCCTAAAGACTGACCACCAGGTTCAATGATAGCACCTATCCTCAAGCACCTATCCCCAAGCTGTGAGGCTCAACAGCCAGTGACTAAAGACTGACCACCAGGTTCAATGATAGCACCTATCCTCAAGCACCTATCCTCAAGCTGTGAGGCTAAACAGCCAGTGACTAAAGACTGACCACCAGGTTCAATGATAGCACCTATCCTCAAGCTGTGAGGCTAAACAGCCAGTGACTAAAGAATGACCACCAGGGTCACGACTCCCACTGAAGGTGTCTCCCCTGCCTGTTCGGGCGGTGCTCAGCGGTCGTCGTCGTCGGTCTACTAGTCGCCACCGATCCCCTTTTCCTTTCTGTTTGTTTGGTCTTATTGGTTGCACCTGTCTCTTATTTTGTTTCTTGATTTATGTCTATTTAAGGCTGTTAGGCCCGACTATGTTGGTGAGGGATCCTCTGTTAGTTTGTGCATTTGTACTTTATTTTCTCCAGACTGTTTGGGTCCTGTGTTTGGGCCCTGTGTTTGGGCCCTGCGTTTGGGTCCTGTGTTTGGGCCCTGTGTTTGGGTCCTGCGTTTGGGTCCTGCGTTTGGGTCCTGCGTTTGGGTCCTGCGTTTGGGTCCTGCGTTTGGGCCCTGTGTTTGGGCCCTGTGTGTGGGCCCTGTGTTTGGGTCCTGTGTTTGGGCCCTGTGTTTGGGCCCTGTGTTTGGGTCCTGTGTTTGGGCCCTGTGTTTGGGCCCTGTGTTTGGGCAGGTCAGTTTTATGCTCCTAGTGTCTTGACCATTTGTACCGGACTAAAATCCGATTGTCCGAAGCCTCTGCTCTCTGACTCCAAACTCACTACTCCTAGATGACGTGACAACCAGGTTCAATGATAGTACCTATCCCCAAGCTGTGAGGATAAACAGCAATGACACACACACACACACACACACACACACACACACACACACACACACACACACACACAGCACTATAAGACTTATGACTAAAAACAAATAACCCAAAACTGTATTTAGAGATATTGTCAAGAGTACTTACAGAGTGAAGTGAAGAGGAGAGGTCTTGTACAGTAAGATAGCTTATTGGTAGTGTGTGGGAACTGCTAGTAAGTGTAAGGACTGTGGTTGATACATATGTAAAGTAGTCAGGACACAAGTAGCTGATACAGAACAGTCCTTTCCTTCCTCTTTAAGACATTAACATGCATGACGACCAGAACATCATGTCAGAGAAGGGAGGTTACTGTATTAAAATGGGCCCTACAATTCTATAATGGACAAAATGTCCCCCATTTCCACTTTTATTTATATACAAAACCATGTTAACAATATGTTGACTATTCTATATGGAATGTTTATAATATCTTAGAATGTGTTGTCTTGTCCCTCTGAGTTCTACATGGAACAGGTCAAAGTTCCATTTACATTTGGTCAGTTCCATGATGTCATTCATTCTATTCTACAAACACATTCAATTTACACTCCTCATCAGCTGCATCAAAGTGGTACTGAAGGTTCCAGTGTTCTAGACTAGAGCTCCTCCTACTGGCATCTCAACATTACTGCACCATCCTAATAATAATGACCTTAATGCTGTTGGGCTAATAACAACATTACAAACTGACAATACATCAGATAGAATGTTGAAACACAACACTGACTACTTGACAAAGTCACGTTTAATCACACAAACACTGATGTCTGTAGTAGTACACCATGCCACTTTCATATTATGTGAGTTGGGATGGTCAGGGCGTGAGTTGGGGTGGTCAGGGCGTGAGTTGGGATGGTCAGGGCGTGAGTTGGGGTGGTCAGGGCGTGAGTTGGGGTGGTCAGGGCGTGAGTTGGGGTGGTCAGGGCGTGAGTTGGGATGGTCAGGGCGTGAGTTGGGGTGGTCAGGGCGTGAGTTGGGGTGGTCAGGGTGTGAGTTGGGGTGGTCAGGGCGTGAGTTGGGATGGTCAGGGCGTGAGTTGGGGTGGTCAGGGTATGAGTTGGGGTGGTCAGGGCGTGAGTTGGGGTGGTCAGGGCGTGAGTTGGGGTGGTCAGGGTGTGAGTTGGGGTGGTCAGGGTGTGAGTTGGGGTGGTCAGGGCGTGAGTTGGGATGGTCAGGGCGTGAGTTGGGGTGGTCAGGGCGTGAGTTGGGGTGGTCAGGGCGTGAGTTGGGGTGGTCAGGGTGTGAGTTGGGGTGGTCAGGGCGTGAGTTGGGGTGGTCAGGGCGTGAGTTGGGGTGGTCAGGGCGTGAGTTGGGGTGGTCAGGGCGTGAGTTGGGGTGGTCAGGGCGTGAGTTGGGGTGGTCAGGGCGTGAGTTGGGGTGGTCAGGGCGTGAGTTGGGGTGGTCAGGGCGTGAGTTGGGGTGGTCAGGGCGTGAGTTGGGGTGGTCAGGGCGTGAGTTGGGGTGGTCAGGGTGTGAGTTGGGGTGGTCAGGGCGTGAGTTGGGATGGTCAGGGCGTGAGTTGGGGTGGTCAGGGCGTGAGTTGGGGTGGTCAGGGCGTGAGTTGGGGTGGTCAGGGCGTGAGTTGGGATGGTCAGGGCGTGAGTTGGGGTGGTCAGGGCGTGAGTTGGGGTGGTCAGGGCGTGAGTTGGGGTGGTCAGGGCGTGAGTTGGGGTGGTCAGGGCGTGAGTTGGGGTGGTCAGGGCGTGAGTTGGGGTGGTCAGGGCGTGAGTTGGGGTGGTCAGGGCGTGAGTTGGGGTGGTCAGGGCGTGAGTTGGGGTGGTCAGGGCGTGAGTTGGGGTGGTCAGGGCGTGAGTTGGGGTGGTCAGGGCGTGAGTTGGGGTGGTCAGGGCGTGAGTTGGGGTGGCCAGGGCGTGAGTTGGGGTGGCCAGGGTGTGAGTTGGGGTGGTCAGGGCGTGAGTTGGGGTGGTCAGGGCGTGAGTTGGGGTGGCCAGGGCGTGAGTTGGGGTGGTCAGGGCGTGAGTTGGGGTGGTCAGGGTGTGAGTTGGGGTGGTCAGGGCGTGAGTTGGGGTGGTCAGGGCGTGAGTTGGGGTGGTCAGGGCGTGAGTTGGGGTGGTCAGGGTGTGAGTTGGGGTGGTCAGGGTGTGAGTTGGGGTGGTCAGGGCGTGAGTTGGGGTGGTCAGGGCGTGAGTTGGGGTGGTCAGGGCGTGAGTTGGGGTGGTCAGGGCGTGAGTTGGGGTGGTCAGGGCGTGAGTTGGGGTGGTCAGGGCGTGAGATGGGGTGGTCAGGGCGTGAGTTGGGGTGGTCAGGGCGTGAGTTGGGGTGGTCAGGGCGTGAGTTGGGGTGGTCAGGGCGTGAGTTGGGGTGGTCAGGGCGTGAGTTGGGGTGGTCAGGGCGTGAGTTGGGGTGGTCAGGGCGTGAGTTGGGGTGGTCAGGGCGTGAGTTGGGGTGGTCAGGGCGTGAGTTGGGGTGGTCAGGGCGTGAGTTGGGGTGGTCAGGTCGTGAGTTGGGGTGGTCAGGGCGTGAGTTGGGGTGGTCAGGGCGTGAGTTGGGATGGTCAGGGCGTGAGTTGGGGTGGTCAGGGCGTGAGTTGGGGTGGTCAGGGTGTGAGTTGGGGTGGTCAGGGCGTGAGTTGGGGTGGTCAGGGCGTGAGTTGGGATGGTCAGGGCGTGAGTTGGGGTGGTCAGGGCGTGAGTTGGGGTGGTCAGGGCGTGAGTTGGGGTGGTCAGGGCGTGAGTTGGGATGGTCAGGGCGTGAGTTGGGGTGGTCAGGGCGTGAGTTGGGGTGGTCAGGGCGTGAGTTGGGATGGTCAGGGCGTGAGTTGGGGTGGTCAGGGCGTGAGTTGGGCTGGTCAGGGCGTGAGTTGGGGTGGTCAGGGCGTGAGTTGGGAGGGTCAGGGCGTGAGTTGGGGTGGTCAGGGCGTGAGTTGGGATGGTCAGGGCGTGAGTTGGGGTGGGCAGGGCGTGAGTTGGGGTGGTCAGGGCGTGAGTTGGGGTGGTCAGGGCGTGAGTTGGGGTGGTCAGGGCGTGAGTTGGGGTGGTCAGGGCGTGAGTTGGGGTGGTCAGGGCGTGAGTTGGGGTGGTCAGGGTGTGAGTTGGGGTGGTCAGGGCGTGAGTTGGGGTGGTCAGGGCGTGAGTTGGGGTGGTCAGGGCGTGAGTTGGGGTGGGCAGGGCGTGAGTTGGGGTGGTCAGGGTGTGAGTTGGGGTGGTCAGGGTGTGAGTTGGGGTGGTCAGGGCGTGAGTTGGGGTGGTCAGGGTGTGAGTTGGGGTGGTCAGGGCGTGAGTTGGGGTGGTCAGGGCGTGAGTTGGGGTGGTCAGGGCGTGAGTTGGGGTGGTCAGGGTGTGAGTTGGGGTGGTCAGGGCGTGAGTTGGGGTGGTCAGGGCGTGAGTTGGGGTGGTCAGGGTGTGAGTTGGGGTGGTCAGGGCGTGAGTTGGGGTGGTCAGGGCGTGAGTTGGGGTGGTCAGGGCGTGAGTTGGGGTGGTCAGGGCGTGAGTTGGGGTGGTCAGGGTGTGAGTTGGGGTGGTCAGGGCGTGAGTTGGGGTGGTCAGGGCGTGAGTTGGGGTGGTCAGGGCGTGAGTTGGGGTGGTCAGGGCGTGAGTTGGGGTGGTCAGGGCGTGAGTTGGGGTGGTCAGGGCGTTAGTTGGGGTGGTCAGGGCGTGAGTTGGGGTGGTCAGGGTGTGAGTTGGGGTGGTCAGGGTGTGAGTTTGGGTGGCCAGGGCGTGAGTTGGGGTGGGAAGTCTATGTTTGTTTTTCTATGATTTGGGGATTTGTATGTTTCGGCCTAGTATGGTTCTCAATCAGAGGCAGGTGTCAGTAGTTGTCTCTGAATGAGAATCATACTTAGGTAGCCTGGGTTTCACTGTTTGTTTGTGGGTGATTGTCTATGTTGATTGCTTGTGTCAGCACAGTTCTCATTTAGCTTCACGGTCGTTATTTGTTTATTGTTTTGTATAGTGTGTTTCAGTGTTCAGTGCTTTCTTTATTACATTTAATCATGAACACATACCACGCCGCATTTTGGTCCTCCGATCCTTCTCGCCTCTCCTCTTCAGATGAAGAGGAGGACGCCCGTGACACAGTGTAGGACGGTGCTTACTGAGGTACAGCCTACAGTGTTGTCTGAAATTGAATTTCAGGAATGCCCATCTATGTTGTAGGCCTACCAATTGTAAAGCACAAAAAAAGATGTTCAGGAGATGTCGACCTGTTCTTACGGGGGTGTTTTGGCGTGACCATTTGTACCGGAATAAAATCCGATTGTCCGAAGCCTTTGACTCCAAACCCACTACTCCTAGATGACGTGACAACCAGGTTCAATGATAGTACCTATCCCCAAACTGTGAGGATGTACAGCAATGACACACGCACATACACACACACACACACACACACACACACACAGCACTATATGACTTATGACTAAAAACAAATAACCGAAAACTATATTTCGAGATATTGTCAAGAGTACTTACAGATGAAGTGAAGGGGAGAGGTCTTGTACAGTAAGATAGCTTATTGGTAGTGTGTGGGTCCTGCTAGTAAGTGTCAGTTCTGTGGTTGATTCATATGTAAAGTAGTCAGGACACAAGTAGCTGATACAGAACAGTCATTTCCTTCCTCTTTAAGACATTAACATGCATGAAGACCAGACCAGCACATCAGAAAAGGGAAGTTACTGTATTAAAATGGGTCCTACATTTCTATAATGGACGAAATGTTCCCCATTTCCACTTTTATTTAAATACGTGGTACTGAAGGTTCCAGTGTTCTAGACTAGAGTTCTCCCTACTGGCATCTCAACATTACTGCACCATTGTAATAATAATGACCTTAATACTGTTGGGCTAATATCAACATCACAAACTGGAAAATAATCAGTCTATCCATATATAGTCTAATGTAGCCTGTTATCCATATATAGTCTAATATAGCCTGTTATCCATATATAGTCTAATATAGCCTGTTATCCATATATAGTCTAATGTAGCATGTTATCCATATATAGTCTAATGTAACCTTTTATCCATATATAGTCTAATGTAGCATGTTATCCATATATAGTATAATGTAACCTGTTATCCATATATAGTCTAATGTAGCCTGTTATACATATATAGTCTAATGTAGCCTGTTATTCATATATAGTCTAATATAGCCTGTTATCCATATATAGTCTAATGTAGCATGTTATCCATATATAGTCTAATATAACCTGTTATCCATATATAGTCTAATGTAGCATGTTATCCATATATAGTCTAATGTAACCTGTTATCCATATATAGTCTAATGTAGCCTGTTATACATATATAGTCTAATGTAGCCTGTTATCCATATACAGTCTAATGGAGCCTGTTATCCATATATAGTCTAATGTAGCCTGTTATCCATATATAGTCTAATGGAGCCTGTTATCTATATATAGTCTAATGTACCAGTACTACGCCTGAACACAGCCCACCATCACTGTGTCTCATGTTAATACTACTCCTAAACACAACCCACCATCACTGTGTCTCATGTTAATACAACTCCTAAACACAACCCACCATCACTGTGTCTCATGTTAATACAACTCCTAAACACAACCCACCATCACTGTGTCTCATGTTAATACTACTCCTAAACACAACCCACCATCACTGTGTCTCATGTTAATACTACTCCTAAACACAACCCACCATCACTGTGTCTCATGTTAATACTACTCCTAAACACAACCCACCATCACTGTGTCTCATGTTAATACTACTCCTAAACACAACCCACCATCACTGTGTCTCATGTTAATATTACTCCTAAACACAACCCACCATCACTGTGTCTCATGTTAATACTACTCCTAAACACAACCCACCATCACTGTGTCTCATGTTAATACTACTCCTAAACACAACCCACCATCACTGTGTCTCATGTTAATACTACTCCTAAACACAACCCACCATCACTGTGTCTCATCTTAATACTACTCCTAAACACAACCCACCATCACTGTGTCTCATGTTAATACTACTCCTAAAGCTCGTAAGAAGCATCCACTCAATCATTCTCACTCTTACTGTCACTCTGTTGCTCTCAGAGCTCTTAAAATAGCATAAAGTCTTCATGTGAATCACCATGTACAATGGACTTCCCATCTTTTGTAGCATACAATATAGCTCAGTATTTGTCAAGGGGGCCAATCATATTGGTCGTGACTGTAAATCCACCAATCAGATTAATATGTCAAAATGCATTTTAACTCTCACACACACACACACACACACACACACACACACACACACACACACACACACACACACACACACACACACACACACACACACACACACACACACACACACACACACACACACACACACAGTTATCATTGACCCTGTTATACTATGACAGTTTATCTCCTGACAGTAATGTGGCAGGTCTGACGAGCCTACAGACTAGCCACTCATTGGCCACGTGGTCCAATGGCGCCATCATGTGTCCAATAGGCAGAAATTACATCAAATTGTAAATAGTCATAAATCAATGTATTCATAATTCATTAATGTCTTTATTGTAAAAAAAATTGTATTATTTACAACATGATGCTGGTATGATGTTTATCCTGTACTGACACTGATCCACACACCATCTTTCATGTATCTATTTAAAAAAATAATAAAACAAGCAATATCATGACCCTGAACAATATGGTATTATTTAATATAACATGTGGAATAATGTCTGACAGCAATACAAAGTAAATCATCATGAAACACATCAGGATCAACTTGGTCCAGGTCTCCCTTGTGGCACGGTGGTTTAGTTACTAGCTGGTTCGAGTCGAGACTCTGTCGCAGCCGGCAGACCCATCGGGCGGCGAGTAACTGGCATTATACGATATTTTGACAACAGGCTACAATAAACTATGTATGGATAACAGGCTACATTAGACTATGTATGGATAACAGGATATTTTAATGTGCGTAAACATACAGTATTTAGTGTATAATATGTACTTTAATATCAGGTTTTAAAAGTGAGATTTTCATTGGACAGGTACTTTAATTAAGGACCTGCTTCTGTTATTCTATTAAACCTTCTCTCCAACTGCTTCTTACCCTTTGTGCTTTTTGTCCCTTCCTGCCTCCCTTCCAAGATTAGAACATCATGCATCTTTTCGACAACATAATTTAGTGACACTTCCTGTGGGTGTGGCCTAACAGAAGGGACACATATTTACCCCCACTGCCCCTGCCCCAAGCTCTATCCCAAAACACTCAGTGGTGCTGTCAGGGGCGTAAAAGGTATCTCTCCATGGGATCTCCACTCTCCCCTCCACTCCTTGGCCCTCTCTGTCCCCAAAGAGAGACAACCTATCTGGGAAGGTTGGTCAACAGTTAGGGGGTCAAGAGCCACGCCATGTTGGAGACCATAGCACTCATTCTATATGACATTACATTCTCACTTAACAGTGATGTAATGCATTCTCTAACTACTAGTTGGACAAAATGGGGAACTGTCATTCTTATATCAGGCAATAATCTCACTGCCTGGTCTGAACTCGTTAACTGTCAGATATATTATTGTCAATCATCGACATTCCAGAATGTTCTATCTCTCAGTGTTCTGGATTGGAATGCCATCACTGACTGAATTACCCTCCACACTCCAAACATAGATGTTATGTCATGCTGTGTGTTTTAAAAATGACAATGAATAATATTTAATGTAACTGGTTGTGTGTCTAGGTGCTGGACATTGCTCTCTCTGAAAGTGTCTGTGTAGTTTTTGTACCAACATGATAATAATGATGAAGATGAATGAACCACTATTACTCTCCAAACCAATGTAAATGTCTTATTTGTAGTTACTGTATGTACTGTAAAGTACAAGAGGTGTGATTTTGAAAGCGTTTCACTTCCTCTCCACTGAAGATTCTGTTATAACAAGGTAAAAACAATGACAATGAAGTTTATTCTTAAAAGTCTATTTTAAAAATTGTCACAACACAGTTTACAAAAAAGAAAATGTGATAAAAGCAACAAGAAACGTTGCATCAAGCAGAACTCTTTCCTGGACGTTGAGGCAAAAGTCCCACAAGTTTGATGATTGTTTCAGAAACATAACATAAATAAATATAGAATTATATACAATGGATAGGACAAGGACCACAAGCACACAGCCAAGACAAAGCAGGAGTTGCTTTGGGAGAAATCTCAATGTCCTTGAGTGGCCCAGCCAGAGCCCGGACTTGAACCTGATTGAACATCTCTGGAGAGACCTGGAAATATCTGTTCAGCGACGCTCCCCATCCAACATGACCAAGCTTGAGAGCATCTGCAGATAAGAATGGGAGAAACTCCCCAAAAACAGGTGTTCCAAGCTTGTAGCGTCATACCCAAGAAGACTCGATGCTGTAATCGCTGCCAAAGTGCTTCGACAAAGTACTGATTAAAGGGTCTGAAT
The DNA here is from genome assembly GCF_045791955.1 of Oncorhynchus clarkii lewisi. Classification (NCBI taxonomy): domain Eukaryota; kingdom Metazoa; phylum Chordata; class Actinopteri; order Salmoniformes; family Salmonidae; genus Oncorhynchus; species Oncorhynchus clarkii. The sequence continues at coordinate 9,364,648 of NC_092159.1, forward strand.
ACTTATGTAAATGTGTTATTGCAGTTTTTTTGTATTTATACATTTGCAAAATTGTCTAAATAGCTTTTTTTGCTTTAGCATTATGGGGTTTAGTGTGTTGATTGATGACGAGAGAACTATTTCATCAATTTGAGGAAAAGTTTGAGACATCACCACATGTGGAAAAAGTCAAGGGGTCTGAATACTTTCTGAATGCTCTGTAAAGTATAACTGGAACTCAAGGTTTCCTACGTCAGAAATACAACATTTTTCAATGTAAAAGAATGTTAAGGTCCCTTTCTAATTCATAACTGTTTCAAAGTCATAACTGACCCTAGATCAGAACTCCTACTCTAAGTGTGAATAGAGTCGTCCTGTGGCTCAGTTTGTACAGCATGGAGCATGGGTTCAATTCCTGCTGGGACTTCCCATATGAAAAATGTATTCAAACATGACTGTAATGACAGTGACAGTGTCTTCTTGATGGCATATATTATTAAATACTATTATAAACTGGGTAGTTTTGGTCCTGGATGCTGAATGGCTGAAACAGCATTTCAGAAGTCTATACTGTATATCAGACAATATACCACGGGTATGACGTAAAAAGACTTGTTTACTGTTCTATTTATGTTGTTAACCAGTTTAAAATAAGCCGTGGAACAGTATGTTGGTCATATAACACAAACCCCTGAAGTGCCTTGTTGCCATTATAAACTTAAGCAATAAGGCCTGAGGAGGTGTGGTATATGGCCAATATACTACCGCTAAGGGCTGTTCTTATGCACAATGCAACTCGGAGTGCTTGGATGCAGCCCTTAGCCATGGTATATTGGCCACGTACCACAACCCACACGTACCACAAACATAGAGGTGCCTTATTTTAAACTGGTTACCAATGTACTTAGACCAGTAAATACACATTTTAATACCCATGGTATACGTTCTGGTATACCACGCCGGTCAGCTAATCAGCATTCACGGATTTGTTGTGTTCGGGTCTTCTTGGTTCTGGGTTTGTTGTGTTCAGGTCTTCTTGGTTCTGAGTTTGTTGTGTTCAGCTCTTCTTGGTTCTGGGTTTGTTGTGTTTGGGTCTTCTTAGTTCAGGGTTTGTTGACTGTACTGTAGAGAACAGAGGAGTCCTCTTCAGCTGCTTGTGCTGCTGCGGATCTGAAGAGAGAAACAAAAATGAAACAAAGACAGTGTCCCAAATGGTGGCACCCTATAGGGCTCTGTCTAAAGTAGTGCACTAAATAGGGAATAGGGTGCCATTTGGAACAGAAGAACAGTTCCTCAAAACAATCATCACATCACTCCCTCATTATAGACATGTCATAGTAAATGTCCTGAGATGTCCATTGTTGGGTTCATAGTTTGGGTTCATAGTGGTCACTAAGGGTCAACTGTTTTGCTTATTGATGACATCTCCTACAATAAACTGCAGCATATGAATGACCTTAATGCAGAATATGCTCACCAGGTGGCAGAACTGGGGAGGTTGAATTTCACAGCAGCGTACTGGACATCCTCATCCTCTTTCTGGGGCTGAGGCACTTGGACGGTGGAGTACAAAGGCACTTCCTGGTTTTTGGGACGAGAGAAGTGGACGCTGGCGTAGTGAACATCATCCTGGTTGTCTGTGGCTGCTGTCTGTGCTGCAGTAGAGTTTATGGCCATGCTTGAGATGTTGTCATACACTGGACTAGAGTCTCCCTGATGGAGAGAGAGAACACACAACATGAGGAGTGAAAATTATCCACAAAGAATACAGTCATCACATTCTCCTTCTGATTCCAACAGACTCACCTGTCCAACGTCTGCTGTGTCTCTTGTGTTGGTGGGTTTGGAGACCTTCTTCCTGTTTTGCACATTAATTAATAAATACATTACGTCATAAATGAAGTTAACAATAAATCAGAGGGCTACATTTAAATAATGAACAACATGATAATATGCATTTTCACTCACCTGAACCACATGAGTCCAGAGAGACAGAGGATGAGAACCAGAACAACCACTATGATTCCTACAGCTGCAGTCAGAACTGAGGTTTGTTTCCCTATAATAAAATATGGATGATATGAGTACATGGCATTATATAATTAACTAAAAATAAACTATAATACAGGATATTAATGCAATACTTGTTAAGGGATCTTATAACCCAATGTATAGTTATAACCTAAGGTGTAATAAGCCAAAACATAATGATTAAGATTAGATTGAAACATGTAGGTTTGTATTGAGCTGTATTTTACCTGCTACAATGATCATCAGAGCTGTAGAGTTATTAGATCCTCTTCCATTCTGGGCCTCACAGTAATATTCTCCTCTGTCCTCAGAGATGATGTTAGTGATGCTGTAACTCTGTCCTGATGCTTTTGGTGAGGTTACGTTCTTCTTGTACCAGGTGTATTTGTCCACAGGTGGGTTGGCATCACTGCTGCAGGTCAGAGTCACTGAACTGCCCTCCAATATTTCACCAGAGGGACTGACTGACACTGAGGTGTTCTTTGGAGCATCTAGTAAAGCAGAATATGTCAGAGGGTCAGGACTGTAGTATACTACCTCAAATGACATCATGTCAAAAATAAATCATATCTAAAGTCAGAGGACTATCTAAACCTATCACTTACACAAAACATGAACAATAATAATAAACTTTAGGACTTTAGTGTCTACTAAACTATTCTTCAAGTGTCTGATGTACTGAACATTCTAACTATAGACATGCATACATCTATGACATTGTCTGTAATTTCTATGTAATGATGAATATGTATAGATAAATCAGTAATACTCTTCTCATTGATATAACGTTTTTGATGCTTTCTAAGTAGAATAGTAGTTTAATTCATACTTACACACTGCAGGAGAGTGGAGGTCCTCATGGTGTTCTACAGCACAGGAGTAACTGTCCGCAGAATGACCCAACACTACTAGGGTATTACTAGAGTATTGTTGGGAAGTGGGCTCATCTAGACGTTGTCCATTCTTGTACCAGATGTAGGTGTAAGTGTAAGTGTGAATAGAGTCGTCCTGTAGCTCAGTTGGTACATTATGGAGCATGGGTTCCATTCCTGCTGGGACTTCCCATACGAAAAGTGTTTTCAAACATGACTGTAATGACTGTGTGAATTTGGATGAAAGTGTCTGAGTGTCTGAAACTGAGGAGTAATTCTGTCTGTGATAAAGCCCTTTTGTTGGGAAAACCTCAGTCTGATTGGCTGGGCCTGGCTCCCCAGTGGGTGGGCCTATGCCCTACCAAGCCCACCCATGGTTGTGACCCTGCCCAGTCATGTGAAATCCATAGATTAGGAGCTAATGAATATACAGTATTTCAACTGACTGATTACCTTATATGAACTGTAACTCAGTAAAATGGTTGTGACCCTGCCCAGTCATGTGAAATCCATAGATTAGGACCTAATGAATATACAGTATTTCATCTGACTGATTACCTTATATGAACTGTAACTCAGTAAAATGGTTGTGACCCTGCCCAGTCATGTGAAATCCATAGATTAGGACCTAATGAATATACAGTATTTCAACTGACTGATTACCTTATATGAACTGTAACTCAGTAAAATGGTTGTGACCCTGCCCAGTCATGTGAAATCCATAGATTAGGACCTAATGAATATACAGTATTTCAACTGACTGATTACCTTATATGAACTGTAACTCAGTAAAATGGTTGTGACCCTGCCCAGTCATGTGAAATCCATAGATTAGGACCTAATGAATATACAGTATTTCAACTGACTGATTACCTTATATGAACTGTAACTCAGTAAAATGGTTGTGACCCTGCCCAGTCATGTGAAATCCATAGATTAGGACCTAATGAATATACAGTATTTCAACTGACTGATTACCTTATATGAACTGTAACTCAGTAAAATGGTTGTGACCCTGCCCAGTCATGTGAAATCCATAGATTAGGACCTAATGAATATACAGTATTTCATCTGACTGATTACCTTATGAACTGTAACTCAGTAAAATGGTTGACATTTTTGCACGTTGCTTTTACATTTTTGTTCAGTATAATTGTAAATGTATTTATGTAAAACATAGGGACCACAATGAAAATAAGTCACCAACTTTATTGTGCAATCCTTTAAAACAACAATCCTGTTTACTTAAAATAATATTGTTTATATATGTATTTCTTTAACTGACAAATAAAATCAATCAGTCAATCCAAACTGAGCAGCAGCCATTTGATGAACGGAAAGAGACATTAGTTACAAAACACCAAAAAGTTGAATGACATTCAGAGATTGTCAAGCCTTCAATACTGGGTCAGACTACAAGGTAGGTGTCACGTTCTGACCTTTATTTCCTTTTGTTTTGTCATTATTTAGTATGGTCAGGGCGTGAGTTGGGGTGGGCAGTCTATGTTTGTTTTTCTGTGATTTGGGTATTTCTATGTTTCGGCCTAGTATGGTTCTCAATCAGAGGCAGGTGTCATTAGTTGTCTCTGATTGAGAATCATACTTAGGTAGCCTGGGTTTCACTGTGTGTTTGTGGGTGATTGTTCCTGTCTCTCTGTTTTGCACCAGATAGGGCTGTTTTGGGTTTTCACGTTTCTTGTTTTTGTTAGTTTGTTAATGTGAAGTGATTTATTAAAACATGAGTCAAAATAACCACGCTGCGCTTTGGTCCGCCTCTCGTTCAGATGAAGAAAACCATTACAGTAGGGAGGGATGTATTCTCTGTTTGTCCAGATTTACATTGTCTATGTATTGTGGTGTTGAAAACACAAACCATGACATTGAAGTGTCTGAAGTCAGTATGCTTTGTTTATTGGTTGTGTGCTGCATTGGCAAAGAAACCTGTTGGTGGAAAATGTGTTGCATATATTTTGTATATGATGGCAGTGTAATAGAACAGGCAGGGTGAGCTTGTCTGTGGTGGTCGGGAACCCTCAAACTTCTGGCCCGTAGCCCAGCGTGGCATCGATCAGTCGGAATTCACGTTTATAAATGCAGGTCGCTACAGTTATTCTTATTTGTGGTCGTAAACATTATTTTGAGTTAATTCTATGAGGGGGAGGGTGTTAAATTTATTTTACAGTACAAGGGGAGGGTCATGTGAAAATATTTTAAACTTTGAAGACCAGTCCTGTCCCGTCCCCCAGTAAATTTCAATCTGTCCCTTAATAAATAAACACTCACACACTGCAGGAGAGTGGAGGTCCTCATGATACCCTCAAGGGTATCCCTCATTTGACTTATGACTAAAAACAAATACCCAAAAACTATATTTCAAGATATTGTCAAGAGTACTTACAGAGTGAAGTGAAGAGGAGAGGACTTGACAGTGAGTTAACTGTCTGGTAGTGAGTGAAAACAAGTGTTGAAACCTCATAAAAGCAGTCAGAACACAAGTAGTGGATGCAGAACTGTCCTTCCTGTTTAGTAAAGACATTAACATCCACGACAACCAGACCAACACACCAGAAAAAGGCTGTTATTGTAATAGAACAGAAATTGTGTAAAAGACAAGTCTGGGCATATATTTATTTTATTTTAAAAAATTTCTCAATTTTCACTGTGGTCTTTTATACTACATACAGAACCATGTAAACAATGTGTTGACTAAACTATTTATAACATTAACATTTTAATGACCTACCTTCCCCTTCTGAGTTCTGTATATACAGGTCAAAGTTCCATGATGTTATTCAATTAGAACCCATTCAATTTAAACACCCATGACCATCACTCCTCATCAGCTGCATCAAAGTGGTACTGAAGGTTCCAGTGTTCTAGACTAGAGCTCCACCTACTGGCGTCTCAACATTACTGCAGCCTCCAGTCCTCATGATGCCCTCATTCATTTGGGAAGTAATGGGAATAAAATGAATGATGTTCCTGTCATTCCAGCCATTATAATGAGCCCATCCTCCTGTATACCAGCCTCCTCTGTTGTACAGTACTGGTAGAAGCTGTATCTAGGAGAGGCATGATTGAACATCACCACAGCCTGCTGTACTGACTGTGTGGTCTATTGTAGTAGCTGTCCATAAATATTGCCATTTAGTTATCAAAAGCAATGTACAGTCTTTGTGCATATATTTTTACCTATGGGTGGTCCCGGGAACCAAACCCATAACGTTGCAGGTGCCATGTTCTACCAACTGAGCTAAAGAGGAACATATTCTGAATAGTGTAATGTGCATATATAGATTTCTGATATGATTCAGGAGGACTGTGAGAGGACAGACAGGAAAGCAGAACAGGAAATTGACAGTCAGTGTGTGCATCTAAACCAACAAAACCACAACCCACCATCACTGTCTCATGTTAATACTACTCCTAAACACAACCCACCATCACTGTGTCTCATGTTAATACTACTCCTAAACACAACCCACCATCACTGTGTCTCATGTTAGTACTACTCCTAAACACAACCCACCATCACTGTGTCTCATGTTAATACTACTCCTAAACACAACCCACCATCACTGTGTCTCATGTAAATACTACTCCTAAACACAACCCACCATCACTGTGTCTCATGTTAATACTACTCCTAAATACAACCCACCATCATTGTGTCTCATGATAATACTACTAAACACAACCCACCATCATTGTGTCTCATGTTAATACTACTCCTGAAGCTCTTATGAAGTATCCAGTCAATCACTCTTACTCCTACTTTCACTCTTACAATAAGTCTCCCGAACAATACATTGCTCTCAGAGGCCTAAAAATAGGTATTTACAAGTCTTATACTTGAAACCACGTTATTAAACTCACCGAAGACGAAGAAGACTAAATGAACTACTTTAAAATGGAGACAGACCTCAATGGCACTGCCCATGCTGTTTTTCTGCTCTTAAAACTTACACGTAGATTCACATGCAAAACATAATTCACACTCAAATTCTCTATGTAGGTCTACATTATGTATGTCTAGGTTAACAGGCAAACAAACTGTATGTTGGTCTACATTATGTATGTCTAGGCTAACAGACAAACAAACTGTATGTATGTCTACATTATATATGTCTAGGCTAACAGACAAACAATCTGTATGTTGGTCTACATTATGTATGTCTAGGCTAACAGACAAACAAACTGTATGTAGGTCTACATTATATATGTCTAGGTTAACAGACAAACTGTATGTAGGTCTACATTATGTATGTCTAGGCTAACAGACAAACAAACTGTATGTTGGTCTACATTATGTATGTCTAGGTTAACATACAAACTGTATGTTGGTCTACATTATGTATGTCTAGGTTAACAGACAAACAAACTGTATGTTGGTCTACATTATATATGTCTAGGCTAACAGACAGACAAACTGTATGTTGGTCTACATTATGTATGTCTAGGCTAACAGACAAACAAACTGTATGTATGTCTACATTATATATGTCTAGGCTAACAGACAAACAAACTGTATGTTGGTCTACATTATGTATGTCTAGGCTAACAGACAAACAAACTATATGTTGGTCTACATTATGTATGTCTAGTCTAACAGACAAACAAACTGTATGTAGGTCTACATTATATATGTCTAGGTTAACAGACAAACAAACTGTATGTTGGTCTACATTATATATGTCTAGGCTAACAGACAGACAAACTGTATGTTGGTCTACATTATGTATGTCTAGGTTAACATACAAACTGTATGTTGGTCTACATTATATATGTTTAGGCTAACAGACAGACAAACTGTATGTTGGTCTACATTATGTATGTCTAGGTTAACAGACAAACAAACTGTATGTAGGTCTACATTATGTATGTCTAGGCTAACAGACAAACAAACTGTATGTTGGTCTACATTATGTATGTCTAGGTTAACATACAAACTGTATGTTGGTCTACATTATATATGTCTAGGCTAACAGACAGACAAACTGTATGTTGGTCTACATTATGTATGTCTAGTCTAACAGACAGACAAACTGTATGTTGGTCTACATTATATATGTCTAGGCTAACAGACAGACAAACTGTATGTTGGTCTACATTATGTATGTCTAGGTTAACAGACAAACTGTATGTAGATCTATATTATGTATGTCTAGGATAACAGACAAACAAACTGTATGTTGGTCTACATTATATATGTCTAGGCTAACAGACAAACAAACTGTATGTTGGTCTACATTATGTATGTCTAGGCTAACAGACAAACAAACTGTATGTAGGTCTACATTATGTATGTCTAGGCTAACAGACAAACAAACTGTATGTAGGTCTACATTATGTATGTCTAGGCTAACAGACAAACAAACTGTATGTTGGTCTACATTATGTATGTCTAGGCTAACAGACAAACAAACTGTATGTAGGTCTACATTATATATGTCTAGGCTAACAGACAAACAAACTGTATGTAGGTCTACATTATGTATGTCTAGGCTAACAGACAAACAAACTGTATGTAGGTCTACATTATGTATGTCTATGTTAACAGACAAACAAACTGTATGTTGGTCTACATTATGTATGTCTAGGTTAACATACAAACTGTATGTTGGTCGACATTATGTATGTCTAGGCTAACAGACAAACAAACTGTATGTAGGTCTACATTATGTATGTCTAGGTTAACAGACAAACAAACTGTATGTAGGTCTTGGTTAACAAACAAACAAAACAGCAATATAAAACCATTGTTTTGCCCTGCAGAAGTTTGAATGATCATGTCCGGCAGAAGTTTGAATTGTCTTGTCCAGGCAGAAGTTTGAATTTTCTTGTCCAGGCAGAAGTTTGAATTGTCTTGTCCAGGCAGAAGTTTGAATTGTCTTGTCCAGGCAGAAGTTTGAATTGTCTTGTCCAGGCAGAAGTTTGAATTGTCTTGTCCAGGCAGAAGTTTGAATTGTCTTGTCCAGGCAGAAGTTTGAATTGTCTTGTCCAGGCAGAAGTTTGAATTGTCAGTAAATTAGCCGGTCAGACAGTGTCCACAATATGGTCTAAAGATGATGTTGATCATGTGACATCAATGACGACATGTTTCACAGCTCAGGTTGAGGGAGAGGGGGACGGAAATCAGAGGTGCACTCCTCTTCATTTTGACTGACACTTCACACACTCATACTGTATGTCCAGTGTTCTGTCTGTGTGTCAGAGGACTACAAAAGGGGTGATACAACCCAACACCCCCATTCTATCCAAGCCTCCTGTTCCCTTTTAAAATAGGGAACAGTCCCTTATCCTCATCACACAGTCCCTCATCCTCTTCTTCAAAATGAATTATTCTGCTCTTCCTCATACTGCTCTTACTCCCTTGATGCACGGTGGTCAGGGTTGCAATGGTGTCATGTCTCGTCTTCTCTGGTCAGGCTTGAGAGACAGAGAGAGAGAGACAGAGACAGAGGCAGAGACAGAGAGAGAGAGAGAGAGAGAGAGAGAGAGAGAGAGAGGTCTACAATTCAATTCAAGGGGCTTTATTGGCATGGGAAACATGTGTTAACATTGCCAAAGAAAGTGGGGTAGATAATATACAAAAGTGAAATAAACAATAAAAATGAACAGTAAACATTACACGTACAGAAGGGATGATAGTCTACATTATGTCACCATAGAGAATGATAGAGAACTCTTTGTATCTGTCCCATTTTTGCTTCAGTGAGCTCACGGGCAGTTTGAACTAAGCAGTGCTTTGAGGCCATCTCCATTTTGAAGTAGTCCATTTTCTTCTTCTACTACTTCTATGAGTGGGTAAACGAACTAAAAGGGTGCATCCTGCCACCTGGAGTGTGTTGTTTGAACAGGTGTAAAGCCAAGGTTGGCCATTTACAGCTACCTGCAGTTATGGAATGTTTACTCATGAGTATAATTCATTGGCTGATCCCTCCTGATGATCCGGATGGAATTATGTGATCCTTCCTTAACACATAGGAAGTCCCACTTGAAACTGAGAGTCCTCAATGGCGCTGCCCATGCTAAAAAGGGCTTTTTGGGAACTAAAGTCCTCTATCTATCTCTATGGAGGACATATGAAAACACCTGCACCCGCATGCATGCCTTTGCTCCCGCCGGCACAATCCGTCATTTGTCTGTCATTTTTCTGTATCAAAATGTATGATATGAGTTGATTGGTAAAACTTCAGAATGACTCATAATTAACCCATTATAAATGCTTATATATGTTTATAAATGATAGTTGACGTTTTGACAGATGGACAGATGTCTTTACCCTGTGGAGGTGTACTGGGAGGCTAAGGAGGTGTTGAGGCCTATAGGGTTGGTCCTCTGAGGAGAGTGAGGGGTTCTCTGCATCTAGCGGTCTGGGTACCTGATCACCAGCCTGGTGCTCTCCAGCTCCACCCTTTGGACAGCAGGACAAACAACAGGAACAGCCAAAATACTTACAATGGAACCAATAGCATAGTCCCAAAAGTACAATGAGCCAAAAGCATTATCCCAAAAGTCCAATGAAACCAATAGATTTGTCCCAAAACTACAAGAAAAGGTTCACTCATTATTTGTAAAAACAGAGAGTCGTTCGAATGTACAATCTTTGCAGCTAAACTACGTTGTAGCTAATCTTCAAAATAAATCAATGTTAGATGTACAGTATGCATTTCTATATTGTTGTAGTATTTTGGGTAAATCATAAATCAAACTCCTCTATAGTCAATGGCTATGCCACCTTGGAGTGGGGTCTGGTAGTGCAGCCTGCCTATACAATGTCCCTGTGGTGGGGTCTGGTAGTGCAGCCTGTCTATACTATGTCCCTGTGGTGGGGTCTGGTAGTGCAGCCTCTCTATACTATGTCCCAGTTGAGGGGTCTGGTAGTGCAGCCTGTCTATACTATGTCCCTGTGGTGGGGTCTGGTAGTGCAGCCTGTCTATACTATGTCCCTGTGGTGGGGTCTGGTAGTGCAGCCTGTCTATACTATGTCCCTGTGGTGGGGTCTGGTAGTGCAGCCTGTCTATACTATGTCCCTGTGGTGGGGTCTGGTAGTGCAGCCTGTCTATACTATGTCCCTGTGGTGGGATCTGGTAGTGCAGCCTGTCTATACTATGTCCCTGTGGTGGGATCTGGTAGTGCAGCCTTGTTATGCAGCCTGTAAAATTGTTCTGTCATCCTGTATTACAGTTATGTTAACTGTGAGGGCTATTTAGCTGACAGAATAGTTACAGTAGACCACTTATTGGCCAGCTCATACTCCTCTAGATCACAGTAGACCACTTATTGGCCAGCTCATACTCCTCTAGATCACAGTAGACCACTTAATTGCCAGCTCATACTCCTCTAAATCACTTATTGGCCAGCTCATCCTCCTCAGGAGTATGACATCATATTCTATTAGGAAATAGCAAGCATTTTTGAAACAGTCTGTTTGAGGTGAGTTTAAAAATATAGTTTAGCCGCAAATACGAGCATTTTATGAGCCAACAAAATGATTTTGGTATGAGTGTATTGTCAGCAAACAGAATATTAACAGAATATTAACTTTTAAAAGTGAGAGTTTCACTGGACAGTTACTTTAAGAACCTGCCATTGTACTGTTAAAAACTTCTCTCCAACTGCTTCTTACCTGTTATGCTATTTGTCCCTTCCAACTACCAACTATGCTAGCTAGCTAGTTACCATCTACAGAATAGACTTTCCCATGCAATCTGTTGAGTTCTTGGAAATTAGCTATCAAGCTAGCTAGCTAGCTAGCTAGTTTTCTTACATTGACTAGCTAGCTACCTAAGCTGGCAAATAGCTATGCTGTCATGATTACTCTAAAGCTAGCTGGCCTCAATGGTCTAATCTTCCCTGAACCTTGTTCACAGGGTATCGGTACCTCAATGGTATTATGTAAGACACACCTAGCATGTTAACCTTAGTTAGCTAGCTATATACTTATGTCAGCACACTATGAGTAACATTAGTTCCTTCTGAATGTAGCTAAACACTAGCTAACTATGGCATGGTAGACGCCAGTCAGTGATGTTGACCTATACTGTATCTGATCTGTTAACCCAGATGGTAAACTTTTTGGGTGCAAGTGCTAACAACAACATTGAGTGGAACTTTTGAAGAGTGTGTGTTCACGGGTAGGTAATTAGAGCCTATCTAATCTCGGGACACCCACCGCATCAGTCCACGAGAGATTACAACCTTGTGATAGTTATTACTTAATCAAATGCAGCTGAGAAGAAACAAAACACTAAATGTGGGGCCCCCGAGTGGTGCAGGAGTCTAAGTCACTGCATCTCAGTACTAGAAGCACTAACCCTGTTTCGATTCCAGGCTGAACACAACCGGCAGTGTTTGGGAAATCCCATAGGGCGGGGCAGAATGTGTCGGGGTTGGGCCAGGGTAGGCCATCATTGGAAATAATAATTTATTCTTAACTGACTTGCCTAGTTAAATAAAGGTTTAATAAAGTAATATCAAAATGTAATATATAAGTGCATTTAGTGGAAACTTTACCATTTGAAACAAGCATGGTAACAACCATTCGTTGTTACACCTCTGTATTTACAGACTGCAAATACCACCAGTTACATGCTGTTATTACTTTGTAACTATGAGTTATTACAATGAACTGCAATGCTTGTTACAGTGTAATTACATTTCTACTCCCCTTCAGTTACTAATCTAACCTCTATTAGGTTAGAGGTAGAGAAGGTAGAGAAGATGGGAGAGAAGACTGAAAGGCAGGTATCTTACATCACAGTCAGGACAGGAAGGGAGAAGATATGACTGTCTTGTGGTAGTTGCAGACTGATAGTCAACTTTAACATGTTTCTCAAAAGGGGTCTGATCAAATAGGCCTACACATTTAATTTCCCATGGAGCCTTGTGTAAATAAGTCAAGTATGTGTGTGTTTAGTTAGGGGATGTTAAGTCTGCTTGTTGTTGTACAGTACTGTACCCCAGCCATGTGTGTGTTTAGTTAGGGGATGTTAAGTCTGCTTGTTGTTGTACAGTACTGTACCCCAGCCATGTGTGTGTTTAGTTAGGGGATGTTAAGTCTGCTTGTTGTAGGACAGTACTGTACCCCAGCCATGTGTGTGTCTCTCTGTGTGTCGTCCCCCTTCATCCATTCTTCACCTGTTCCTGGGTCTGTTGCCATTGCTGGGCTGCCTCCTACCAGAGTCTGTAGGGAGAGCAGAGCAGTCCAGCTCAGCTGTTATGTACTCGGCCCTCGCCAGGCCCCGGGCGTGGCTTGACATGGACAACACCCACAGCCACTGCAGGCTCCTCCTGCCTCTACCTCTCCGCCTAGACCAGCCCCCAGAGACCACCACCACCACCTCACAGCCCGGCCCAAAGCAGCCAGGCCGCTGGGGAAATATCAACAGAAAACAACATGGTCAATACAACAATAACAGCAACAGGCCACTACAGAGAAGAAGTCAGTAAAGGACAGGGTAATGTTCATAAGGCACAACACAGAAGAAACACTGAGAAACAGAAAGTAGAAAACTATCTGAACTTGTGCAATATTAAAAGCTTCTTTTCCCCTTTGTTGCAACACATTTTGTTATGATGTGTGCACTAATGAACACAACCCAGCTTCAATAAAAGACATGTTCAACTCAATAGAGGACAGCACCAACAAGGTTGAGTTCAGGTGGATGACCATGTACACGTTGAGTGTTTGTGTGTTTGTGAGTGAATTAATGAACAATGGAGGAGCATCCTAAGGTGGATGCCTGGCTGGCCATAATGTAAAGTTTGGCAGAAGCAGTACACACACACACACACACACAACTTACCCATTGAGTGGCTTCAACACCATGGAGTTAGTGAGAGCCACACAAATGGACACAACCACAAAACCAGGCCATGTAGCTAGTAGACCTAAGATAAATACCTTGATTACTGAAGGAGCAGGAAAGGGATGGAAAGGTGCCACCACTGTACCTCTCCACTTAGTAGAGCAAATGAATGGGAACTGTACAGTAGTAAGCTAGACTGTTCTTCCATTCTTCCACGCTGCTGTTGATGATGGCTTTAACTTCTTCAGGATCGGTGTGTCGATTGACCTAAAGTAGGCTAATGCGATTAGCATGAGATTGAAGATAATGAGAACATTTCCCAGGACATAGACATATCTGATATTGGCAGAAAGCTTAAATTCTTGTTATTCTATCTGCACTGTCCAATTTACAGTAGCTATTACAGTGAAATAATACCATGCTATTGTTTGAGAGTGCACAGTTTTTAACTTAATAAGTTATTAATAAACAAGTTAGGCACATTTGGGCAGTCTTGATACAACATTTGAACAGAAATGCAATGATTAATTTGCTCAGTCTAAAACTTTGCACATACATTGCTACCATCTAGTGGCCAAAACATAAATTGATCCTGGGCTGGAATACTACATTATGGCCTTTCACTTGCATTTCAAAGATGATGGTACATAAAATTTAAAAAAAAAAACATTCTTTGAACTCTCTTTTACCAGATCTAATGTGTTGTATTATCCTACATTCATCAAACGTATCCAGAATTGCTTCAGACATGAGAAACTAGCAGAGTCATGTGCACGTTTCATATAAATTCACGCACACGTTTTAATATTTTTGGAGCATGTTTATTAATTTGTGAACTCGTTTTATAAATCATAAGCACGTTATAGTTTTTGTGTTTAAAATAAAAATCTCAGTCAATGTCACCTCCAGGGCTGTGTAGTTTACACATTGTTTTGGTCGTTGATTTAAAAAATACATTTTTTAAAAGCTTTCTTTTTCTCTCAACTACAGATACTGTTAAAACAAGTTAAAAACAACAATTAAGTTTAATATTTCAAGTTTATTTGTCAAAGATTCCTGTAATCAGATTGTGTTTGCTGTAAATATATTTTTGGATAATTAACTTGAAAAAAATATATTTTTTAAGCTCCTTTTCATGTTCATCATAGTTTCAAAGGCAAAACCGACCCTAGATCAGCACTCCTACTCTAATTTACGACTCTACCCTAGCATGGCTCTACCAACTGCTGGGACTACCGATATGATCCTGGGTAGTTTGGTTCCTAGATGCCGATTGGTTGAAACAACATTTCAGAAGTGTGTACTGTATATCAGACAAAAAAAGTCAGTGTAGAACACCATTGCTCATCATGCATTGCTGTGATAAGGTGCGTCTACTGTAGGTGATAGGTGTAGGAGTCAGGCGCAGGAGAGCAGGGATGCCTGAGAAGCGTGCTTTAATAAGACAGTCCACCAACACAGGAATGGCACAATCGAAAAGGACAACGCCCTCGTACGGAGAACCCGTGCAAACACACGGAGGAACAAACACAGTTCTGACACTATATACACTTGAAAACAACCGTGAAAACAAATAACACCGAGCATATCACATAAAAAGACTAATCCCGCACAAACTTAGGCAGGCAACAGGTTACCCTTATTCACACAGAAATTAACACAAATGAAACCAGGTGTGAAAAAGAACCAAAGACAAAACAAACAGGAAAGGAAAAATGGATCGTTGGTGGCAAGCAGACCGGCAGGGAGAGGAGTTACCTTCTTTAGAAGTCGTAACAATTGCTCTGATCATTTTGAAAAGTCTGCCCCCAAAAATGTATTTTCCTATGAATGAAGTCACACAAAATGTGTGTATTTAACTACAAATTAAATCGCTCAAAAAGGAGTGTCTTTTCACATGAATTAATCCACACAAAAACGCAAAAAAACATGTGAAATCTGCTGAAATAGTTTTTGTTCATATTTGCACAAATTGAGTGTGAGATTGTGTTGGTATATCAGACAATAAAGCACGGGTATGACGCAAAAATACTTTTTTACTTTTCTATTGATGTTGGTAGCCAGTTTATAATAGCATTAAGTCACCTCTGGGGTTTGTGGTTTATTGCCAATATACCACTGCTAACGGCTGTATCCAGGAACTCTGCGTTGTGTCGTGCTTAAGAACAGTCCTTAGCCGTGGTACAGTATATAGGCCAATATACCACACCCCCTCGGACATTATTGCTTAATTTTACCACTTAGTTTTAATATACGGTTCCAGATATTCAAGGTTTTTGTTAAAATTGTTGTGTTCAGGTCTTCTTGGTTCCGGGTTAGTTCTGTTCAGGTCTTCTTGGTTCTGGGTTGGTTGTGTTTAGGTCTTCTTGCTTCCGGGTTAGTTCTGTTCAGGTTTTCTTGGTTCTGAGTTTGTTCTGTTCGGGTCTTCTTGGTTCTGAGTTTGTTCTGTTCGGGTCTTCTTGGTTCTGGGTTTGTAATGTTCGGGTCTTCTTGGTTCTGGGTTTGTAATGTTCAGGTCTTATTGGTTCTGGGTTGGTTGTGTTCAGGTCTTCTTGGTTCTGGGTTAGTTCTGATCAGGTCTTCTTGGTTCTGGGTTAGTTCTGTTCAGGTTTTCTTGGTTCGGGGTTAGTTCTGTTCAGGTTTTCTTGGTTCGGGGTTAGTTCTGTTCAGGTTTTCTTGGTTCTGTAATGTTCCGGTCTTCATGGTTCTGGATTTGTTGACTGTGCTGTAGAGAACAGATGGGTTCTCCTCAGATGCTTGTGTTGCCGCAGGTCTGAAGCAGAGAAACAGAAATTAAACAAAGTCTGCGTCCCAAATGGTGGCACCCTATACCTTTTAAAGTGCACTACTTTGACAAGGGCCTGTGGGGCTCACTAAATAGGGAATAGGCTGCCATTTGGAACACAACAGAACATTTCCTTTAAACCATCATCAAATCACTCCCTCATTATAGACATGTAATTGTTATGAGATGTCCATTGTTGTGTTGGTATTTTTGGGAATAGACAAGTGTTAGGAAATGACATCACTAGTGGTCACTAGGGGTAAACTGTTTTGCATATTGATGACATCTCCTACAATTAGCAGTAGCATATGAATGACATTAATGCAGAATATGCTCACCAGGTGCCAGCACTGGGGAGGTTGAATTTGACAGCAGAGTACTGGACATCTTCTTCCTGTTTCTGGGATTGAGGCAGTTGGACGGTGGAGTACAGAGGCACTTCCTGGTTTTTGGAGTGAGAGAAGTGGACGCTGGCGTAGTGAATGTCATCCTGGTGGTCTGTGGGGTTGTCTGTAGGGCTCTGTAGGACGTTGTCATACACTGGACTAGAGTCTCCCTGATGGGAAGAGGACAGACAACATGAGGAAGAAAATGTTCCACAAAGAATACACAGTCATCTTCTGATTCCAACAGACTCACCTGTCCATCGTCTGCTGTGTCTCTTGTGTCAGAGGTGGATTTGGAGGCCTTCTTCCTGTTTTGCACATTAATTTATTAATAAATGAATTAATTAATGAAGTTAACAAAAAAAAACAGACTGCTACGTTTAAATAATGAACAACATAAAAATGTGCATTTTCACTCACCTGAACCACATGAGTCCAGAGAAACAGAGGATGAGAACCAGAACAACAACAATGATTCCTACAGCTGCAGTCAGAACTAATGTTTGTTTCCCTATAATATAATACAGATGATATGAGTACATTGCATGAAATAATATACTAAAAATATACTTAAATACAGGACATTAATGCAATACTTGTTAAAGGAATCTTATAACCCAATATAGTTATAGTTTTAAATGTATAGTTATAGTTATAAATATAATAATATAGTTATAAAATAAGGTGTAATAATCCAAAGTATAGTGAGATTTGATTGAAACATGTAGCTTTGTCTTGAAGATGTAACTTTACCTGCTACAATAATAAGAGTTGTAGAGTTATTAGATGCTATTGTATTCTGGGCCTCACAGTAGTATTCTCCTCTGTCCTCAGAGATGATGTTAGTGATGCTGTAACTCTGTCCTGATGCTTTTGGTGAGGCTACGTTCTTCTTGTACCAGGTGTATTTGTCCACAGGTGGGTTGGCATCACTGCTGCAGGTCAGTGTCACTGAACTGCCCTCCACTATTTCACCAGAGGGACTGACTGACACTGAGGTGTTCTTTGAGCCATCTGGTAAAATAACATTTATCAGAGTATTAAAATAGTAGTTATATTATATTACAACTTCACATCAAATGTCATGTCAAAATTAAATTCTCTGAGAACTATCTAGAACTATAACTTACACAAAACATCAACAATAACACACTTGGAGATGCTATGCTTCAGGACTACTTTTTAAAATTACTATGTTTTTTCAACGTTAGCATTCCAATACTGAGCTGTATTTTACTCAAATTTCACATCGATGTTGATAGTCTCAGCCCTCCCTGTCTTCATCCCATTCCAGGCCTCACAGTAGTACTCTCCAGTGTCAGATGACTTGATTTGATTGAAGACATGATGTGGTACTGTGTTCTGATTGGAGATACTCTGATAGTGACCTCCATTCTTCCTGTACAACCAGGTGTAACTCTGGACAGGAGGGTTGGCATCACTGCTGCAGGTCAGAGTCACTGAACTGCCCTCCACTATTTCACCAGAGGGACTGACTGACACTGAGGTGTTCCATGGACCATCTGGTGTAAAAGACAGTGGATTTAAAAAGAGAACAAATTAGGTCAGTTTTAAATATTACATACATGTTCCACAATTGTACTTTTCCACAAAATAACTTTTAGATTTACTCTCTTATTGAAGATGAACATTTCAAGGATTTATGGACATTAGTCTCACAACCTGAAACAACATTGTATTCATATGAAATTTGTATAAAAAACACACACACTGCAGGAGAGTGGAGATCCTTATGGCCTTTTACAGCACAGGAGTAACTGTCTTCATAGTTACTGGAGACTGGGTCTTTGTACTGGGGGGAGGTGCTCTCATCTAGATGTTGTCCGTTCTTGTACCAGATGTAGGTGGGGTTGTCAGTCAGAGTACAGGTGGTGCTACAGGTCAGTGTCTTATCCTGATGTCCACCAGTCACCTTCACCTGAAGACCTGGAGAAAAAACAATATCACTGTGAATCCTTTTATCACTGACTTATCACTCTAATACAAATGTTATACAGACATAAACACAACATTTTTTTCCTGAACTAAATGGAATTCAGCAGTTTAACTATATTGAATGTAACTGTACCTGTGACAGACAGAGTGACTCCAGGATTTCCAGAATATTTCCCTCCTTCCTGATCTGTTAATAATCTGAACCTGTACGTAGCTGAGTCACTCTCTCTCAGGTCCCTGATTTTCAGGTTGCAGTCTTTCTTATCCCCATGATACTCCAGACGACCTGCATACTCTGGGTTCTGACCTAGATTGTTAGGTTCTATACCAGTCCCCCATTCAGTGAACCAGAGGGTTGTTGTGACTTTATGACCACTGGGACATGTGTAAGAGCAGGACAGCTCCACTGTAGACCCCTTCAAGGTACAGATACTCTGTGGGGTGTAAGTCACACTCCATCCTTTCTGACCCAGTACCACTGAAACACAGTCACACAAGGGTATTACATAAAGTCAATATTTTGTTGCCATAGTTATGAATGGAAATCATAGATAAGCATCACTCAGTGAGTTGTGAAAGATAACTATTTAAAGGGAAGTTGAGATGCCTAACAGAACACACCAGAACAATAAAACGGAAATGTAATTTTAACATTTTACAAATGTCTGTAGATTGACAAACATGTAAGATATGAATGAGACCATACCTGCTACAGACCAGAGAAAGACCACCAACACACTTCCTGCTGTTCTCAAGGCCATTGTTACATCTCCCACCCTGCAGTCTTAGAAACATAAACAACAACTCACTCTATAGCTGGTGAATAACTCCACCTGATACATTGAAGTATAAACTGTAAATGGGGTACAGGGCCTCATTACTGAAAATGAACCAGGCTCATATTGTGTTGTATTGTGCTATATGGTTGTCTATGTGAATACTGTCTGTCTGTAAGTCTATTGCACTATGTATGTAATGTGTGATGTGTTGCATGTCTGTCTACGTCTGTCTATTTAAGATGACATGTATGAGGCAGAAAACAATTTATCTAATGGATACGGTAAAGTCATCATCAAAAACAACAAATTGAACAGATCTGTAGTATTGTAAACACATATTTATACATTGATTATTCAGAAGCTGTTATAGTCTCAGATCCACTGAAATAGGAGGAAAAATGTTCAATCCTCAGGTCAGTCAAGCTGTACCAAGACTGATCACCAGGCTCAATGATAGCTAGCCACACACACACACACACACTTGTCTGCATGTCTATTTTACCCTGGTTAATCATCTCATCCCTACGTAGATCAACACTCCTACACTGAGATGACACTTTATGACTAAAAACAAATAACCAAAAACTATATTTCAAGATATTGTCGAGTACTTACAGAGTGAAGTGAAGGGGTGAGGTCTTGTACAGTGAGTCAACTTACTGGTAGTGAGTGGGAACTGCTAGTAAGTGTGTGTTCTGTGGTTGATACAGTACATATTTATAGTAGTCAGAACACAAGTAGCTGATACAGATCAGTCCTTTCCTTCCTCTTTAAGACATTAACATGCATGACGATGTCACGCTCTGACCTTAGATATCTCTGTATTCTTTATGTTCGGTTAGGTCAGGGTGTGACTAGGGTGGGTATGTTAGTTTCTGTATTGTCTAGGGGGTTTTGTATGTCTAGGGTTTTTTGTATGTCTAGATGTTTTGGTAGGTCTAGGTTTATGTATGTCTATGGTGGCCTGAATTGGTTCCCAATCAGAGGCAGCTGTTTATCCTTGTCTCTGATTGGGAATCACATTTAGGTTGCCATTTTTTGGTTTTGTGGGTCCTTGTTCTATGTTTAGTTGCCTGTCAGCGCTATCCATATTGGCGTTACGGTTTGTTTTGTTTGTTTTGTTTGTTTTGTTCATTGTTCATTGTTCTTTCTTAATAAAAGAAGAATATACGCATACCACGCTGCACCTTGGTCCCACGCTGCACCTTGGTCCCACGCTGCACCTTGGTCCCACGCTGCACCTTGGTCCCACGCTGCACCTTGGTCCCACGCTGCACCTTGGTCCCACGCTGCACCTTGGTCCCACGCTGCACCTTGGTCCCACGCTGCACCTTGGTCCCACGCTGCACCTTGGTCCCACACTGCACCTTGGTCCCACACTGCACCTTGGTCCCACACTGCACCTTGGTCCCACACTGCACCTTGGTCCCACACTGCACCTTGGTCCCACACTGCACCTTGGTCCCACACTGCACCTTGGTCCCACACTGCACCTTGGTCTCCTCCTTACGACGGACGTGACAGACGATCAGACCAGTATATCAGAAAAGGAAGAATGCTGTATGAGAGTGGGTCCTACATTTATAAAATGGACAAAATGTCCCCCATATATACTTTTATATAAATACAGAACCATGTTAACTTATTGGGGCGGCAGTTAGCCTAGTGGTTAGAGCGTTAGACTAGTAACCTGAAGGTTGCAAGTTCAAACCCACGAGCTGACAAGGTAAATCTGTCGTTCTGTCGTTCTGCCCCTGAACAGGCAGTTAACCCACTAGGCCGTCATTGAAAATAAGAATTTGTTCTTAACTGACTTGCCTAGTTAAATAAAAATAAATATAGGGTTTTTAATTTTTGGATGAAAAACGTTCCCGTTTTAAACAAGATATTTTGTCACGAGAAGGTGCTCGACTATGCATATCATTGACAGCTTTGGAAAGAAAACACTCTGACGTTTCCAGAACTGCAAAGATATTGTCTGGGAGTGCCACAGAACTGATGTTACAGAAAAAACCCAGATAAAAATCCAATCAGGAAGTGACGCATTTTTTTAAACTGCCTCATGCCAATGACTCCTTATATGGCTGTGAAGGAGCTAGGAGTCAGCTTACGTTTTCCACATTTTCCCCAAGGTGTCTGCAGCATTGTGACGTATTTGTAGGCATATCATTGGAAGATTGACCATAAGAGACTACATCTACCAGGTGGTCGCTTGGTGTCCTCCGTCACAATTATTGCGTAATCTCCAGCTGCAGTATTTTTCCATTTGCTTCTGATGAGAAGCCAACTGCCACCACTGATAGATTATTGAAATAGATATGTGAAAAACACTTGAGGATTGTTTCTATACAACGTTTGCCATGTTTGTCGATATTATGGAGCTAATTTGGAAAAAAGTTTGGTGTTGTAAGTGACTGCATTTTCCGGTCTTTTTCTTAGCCAAACGTGATGAACAAAACGGAGCTAGTTCGTATACACAAATAATATTTTTGGAAAAAATGAACATTTGCCCTCTAACTAAGAGTCTCGTCATTGAAAACATCCAAAGTTCTTCAAAGGTAAATGATTTTATTTGAATGCTTTTCTTGTTTTTGTGAAAATGTTGCCTGCTGAATGCTAGGCTTAATGCTATGCTAGGCTAGAATATCAAAACTCTTACACAAATGCTTGTGTAGCTTTGGTTGAAAAGCATATTTTGAAAATCTGAGATGACAGTGTTGTTAACAAAAGGCTAAGCTTGTGTTTGAATATATTTATTTCATTTCATTTGCGATTTTCATGAATAGGAAACGTTGCATTATGGTAATGTCCTTGAGGCTGTGATTACGCTCCCGGATACGGGATTACTCGACGCTAGAGGTTAACAATATGTTGACTGTTCTATATGGAATGTTTATAATATCTTAGAATGTGTTGCCTTGTCCCTCTGAGTTCTACTTGGAACAGGTCAGTTCCATGATGTCATTCATTCTATTCTAAAAAACACATTCAATTTACACTCCTCATCAGCTGCTTCAAAGTGGTACAGAAGTTTCCAGTGTTCTAGACTAGAGTTCTCCCTACTGGCATCTCAACATTACTGCACCATCCTAATAATAATGTCCTCAATAATGTTGGGCTAATAACAACATTACAAACTGGAGAGGACTCAGATAGAATGGTGAAACACAACACTGGCTACTTGACTAAGTCACATAGAAGCACACAAACACTGATGTCTGTAGTACAACATGCCTCTATCATATTATGTTACACTGTTGACCCTTGTGTACAGTACTGGTAGTAGCATTAGTTAGCAGAGACATCAGTATGATCATTACCATAGTCTGCTGTATTGACTGCTGCTGTCCATATACTGTATAGTCTAATGTATCTTGTTATCCATCAATAGTCTAATGTAGCCTGTTGTCATGACGTTGGCCTGGGGGTAGGTTTATGACAGTCATAAAAACCTCTTCCCCCCTTTTCTCTCTCTACCCTACTGATGTTACATTTGAAAACCCTTAGTTAACATTGAGATTCTGGGAACATCAGAAGGTGGGGTGAAATTAACAATATTCTGGTAATCCGACCAATTGAACATATGCGGTGGTACTTAATTAATGAATATGATGTCAGTTCGGTTGTCATCTGAGACAATCTCATCAATGATAAGATGACAAACTCTACAGTGGAAAGTCTACACATCAGAGTTATCAGATTCACATGGAATTGTTGTTCAATTTAAATGTTTGAATATGAAACTATTCGTGATGGGATGAAATGTGATTTTATCTTCTAAAATGTCAGAATTGGGTTTTCATTAGTGAATTAGGCCCGACTCAGTGGCCCGCCCACTTGAAGAGACATAGGTTGTAAACTATGAAACACACCCCTTTTCTCCCTCCACTATATAAGCCCTTGACGAAAATGTAACCTCCTGTTCCAAGTACGTGAGGTCTGCAGCCTCTGCGTTAAAAGAACGAACATGTCAACTACAGAACTAAGCCTACCTCAGCGTGAGCTTTGGTTGCGAACTCTTATTCACTACAGCAGTGACTCCTCCTAGCCGTTGAGTTAGCAACAGCAGCTACAAACGAGGGTTAGGAAGAAACAGACAGAGTATCTCGTCTATCACACAACGATGTTACTACAAGATATTCAATTGACCACCAGAGACATTCTTCAAAGGACTCGATTTGGCAACACGGCCTTCCTTCTACCACCAACCTACAGAAGCGCAGCTCAGAGTAAATATTTATTGTAGTTTCCTTTTCCAAATGGGCGATAATTTAGAATGCATAAGATACTGTATTTACGATAGCACAGCTTCTACCTTTGTCCCTCAGTCTTCCAGCTCTTCCACTCAAACCCAGCCCTTGTCTTTTGTGTAACCAGCTGTCATATCTGTTCCGCCCGCTAAGGACTTTTTCCTTCATGACGTAATTTGTAATCAAGGTATGATTCATTCTGTGTATATGTAATTCTGTGTGATTAGTTAGGTATTTAGTAAATAAATAATTAAACCCAATTTTGTATTGCTGATTCAACTTGTTAGCCAGGGTTCGTGAAGATAACCAAGAATTTACAACTTTCAGATGAGACTGAATTAAGATGACGATTATTATTGACTGCTATCGATGTAAAATATTACTAGGTCTTTAAGAGTTTATTCAGAAGATAACAGCTCTATACAGTGGGGCAAAAAAGTATTTAGTCAGTCACCAATTGTGCATGTTCTCCCACTTAAAAAGATGCGAGGCCTGTAATTTTCATCATAGGTACACTTCAACTATGACAGACAAAATGAGGAAAAAATATCCAGAAAATCACATTGTAGAATTTTTTTATGAATTTATTTGCAAATTATGGTGGAAAATAAGTATTTGGTCACCTACAAACAAGCAAGATTTCTGGCTCTCACAGACCTGTAACTTCTTCTTTAAGAGGCTCCTCTGTCCTCCACTCGTTACCTGTATTAATGGCACCTGTTTGAACTTGTTATCAGTATAAAAGACACCTGTCCACAACCTCAAACAGTCACACTCCAAACTCCACTATGGCCAAGACCAAAGCGCTGTCAAAGGACACCAGAAACAAAATTGTAGACCTGCACCAGGCTGGGAAGACTGAATCTGCAATAGGTAAGCAGCTTGATTTGAAGAAATCAACTGTGGGAGCAATTATTAGGAAATGGAAGACATACAAGACCACTGATAATCTCCCTCGATCTGGGGCTCCACGCAAGATCTCACCCCGTGGGGTCAAAATTATCACAAGAACGGTGAGCAAAAATCTCAGAACCACATGGGGGGGACCTAGGGAATGACCTGCAGAGAGCTGGGACCAAAGTAACAAAGCCTACCATCAGTAACACACTACGCCGGCAGGGACTCAAATCCTGCAGTGCCAGACGTGTCCCCCTGCTTAAGCCAGTACATGTCCAGGCCCGTCTGAAGTTTGCTAGAGAGCATTTGGATTATCCAGAAGTAGATGGGGAGAATGTCATATGGTCAGATGAAACCAAAATAGAACTCTTTGGTAAAAACTCAACTCGTTGTGTTTGAAGGACAAAGAATGCTGAGGTGCATCCAAAGAACACCATACCTACTGTGAAACATGGGGGTGGAAACATCATGCTTTGGGGCTGCAAAGGGACCAGGACGACTGATCCGTGTAAAGGAAAGAATGGGGCCATGTATTGTGAGAATTTAAGTGAAAACCTCCTTCCATTAGCAAGGGCATTGAAAATGAAATGTGGCTGGGTCTTTCAGCATGACAATGATCCCAAACACACCGCCCGGGCAACGAAGGAGTGGCTTCGTAAGAAGCATTTCAAGGTCCTGGAGTGGCCTAGCCAGTCTCCAGATCTCAACCCCATAGAAAATCTTTGGAGGGAGTTGAAAGTCCGTGTTGCCCTGCAACAGCCCCAAAACATCACTGCTCTAGAGGAGATCTGCATGGAGGAATGGGCCAAAATACCAGCAACAGTGTGTGAAAACCTTGTGAAGACTTACAGAAAACATTTGACCTCTGTCATTGCCAATAAAGGGTATATAACAAAGTATTGAGATAAACTTTTGTTATTGACCAAATACTTATTTTCCACCATAATTTGCAAATAAATTCATAAAAAATCCTACAATGTGATTTTCTGGATTTCTTTCCCTCATTTTGTCTGTCATAGTTGAAGTGTACCTATGATGATACTTTTTTGCCCCACTGTAAATATTATTTTGTGGTGCCCGACTAAGATTACAGTCTAATGTAGCCTGTAATCCATATATAGTTTAATGTAGACAGTTATCATTATATAGTCTAGTGTAGCCTGTAATCCATATATATATATATTCTAATGTAGCCTGTTATGCATATATAGTCTAATGTAGCCTGTTGTCCATATAGTCTAGTGTAGCCTGTAATCCATATATATTCTAATGTGGCCTGTTATCCATATAGTCTAATGTAGCCTTGTTACGGGATTCCTCCTGGGAAGGAGAGGCGGACCAAAATGCAGCGTGGTTATAATTCATGGTTCTTTAATAATGAAACCATACATGAATAAACTACAAAAACAATAAACGTGGAAAAACCGAAAGAGCCCTATCTGGTGCAACAAAGACAGGAAACAATCACCCACAAAACCCAACCAACAAACAGGCGACCTAAATATGGTTCCCAATCAGAGACAATGACTAACACCTGCCTCTGATTGAGAACCATATCAGGCCAAACACAGAAACAGACAAACTAGACACACAACATAGAATGCCCACTCAGATCACACCCTGACCAACCAAAACATACAAAGCAAACTATGGTCAGGTTGTGACAAGCTTGTTATCCATATATAGTCTAATTTAGCCTGTTATCCATATATAGTCTAATTTAGCCTGTTATCCATATATAGTCTAATTTAGCCTGTTATCCATATATAGTCTAATGTAGCTTGAAAGATTAGTGGAATCTGTGTGAGTAGCTGGACAGGTAGGATGACTGACAGTGAAGGTGAACAGGTGGTCACATGTCAGGTGACAGAGGAACCGAGGCAGGAATTCCTTTAACCATAAAGTGGTATATTTACTGAGTAGTCTGTGCTGCATCACAAAGGAAACAAATAACATGTATCCAATCAGATTCATAATCAAAGATCAAATCATATCATTCATTATTAACACAAGTTAGGGAGGTCAACAGTTCAGTTCATTAAGTCAATAGTAATCATCCGCGAGACATTTAGGCTCGTAACTATTTATCATAAATCATGAAAGAATACAAACAGGGAATGGTTATACAATCGATAATCCCCATGATCAAAGTCTATCAGTTAGCAAACAATGACGTTTCTCATTTCACTCTTTCAATTATCTTCATGTGTACATATAATCAATTTCAATACATATGAACCATATCGGTTCCATAATTGGCCTATGAGGATCCGTAGGGCCGTGATCATTGACAATTCACATTACACAATATGTTTGAAGCGTGCGCTCCAAGCCGCGTTCCGCGGTAAAACCTATAAACAATAACTGAATGGCCCACTCTCCCGATCGCCACAGATAAATCAGATGAAAGGTAACATAGTCGGTGGACTTACGTGGATTCATGGACGCACAGAACTTCTGGATCAGATGGAGTTAAGGAAGAGAAAGCAGCGAGATCAGGCGATGGCAATTTCCTCCTTTTATGGAGTTGAGATCTGTCGGACATTTCCACCTGACCTAATTAGAGCGCCCCTGGTCCAGCTGAGTAAATGGCAATGAATTAAAGGAGTATTCCACCAACTCCATGGGCCTTTTCTACATAGCTTGTTATCCATATATAGTCTAATGTAGCCTGTTATCCATATATAGTCTAATGTAGCTTGTTATCCATATATGGTCTAATGTAGCCTGTTATCCATATATAGTCTAATGTAGCATGTTATCCATATATAGTCTAATTTAGCCTGTTATCCATATATAGTCTAATGTAGCTTGTTATCCATATATAGTCTAATGTAGCTTGTTATCCATATATAGTCTAATGTAGCCTGTTATCCATATATAGTCTAATGTAGCCTGTCATCCATATATAGTCTAATGTAGCTTGCTATTCATATATAGTCTAATGTAGCCTGCTATCCATATATATATATATATATATGTGTGTATATATATATATATATATATATATATATATATATATATATATATATATACAGTGCCTTGCGAAAGTATTCGGCCCCCTTGAACTTTGCGACCTTTTGCCACATTTCAGGCTTCAAACATAAAGATATAAAACTGTATTTTTTTGTGAAGAATCAACAACAAGTGGGACACAATCATGAAGTGGAACGACATTTATTGGATATTTCAAACTTTTTTAACAAATCAAAAACGGAAAAATTGGGCGTGCAAAATTATTCAGCCCCTTTACTTTCAGTGCAGCAAACTCTCTCCACCACAGTCTACTACTCTCAGAACCCTCACAAGAACATGCAAACCTCTCCACCACAGTCTACTGCTCTCAGAACCCTCACAAGAACATGCAAACCTCTCCACCACAGTCTACTGCTCTCAGAACCCTCACAAGAACATGCAAACCTCTCCACCACAGTCTACTACTCTCAGAACCCTCACAAGAACATGCAAACCTCTCCACCACAGTCTACTGCTCTCAGAACCCTCACAAGAACATGCAAACCTCTCCACAACAGTCTACTGCTCTCAGAACCCTCACAAGAACATGCAAACCTCTCCACCACAGTCTACTGCTCTCAGAACCCTCACAAGAACATGCAAACCTCTCCACCACAGTCTACTGCTCTCAGAACCCTCACAAGAACATGCAAACCTCTCCACCACAGTCTACTGCTATCAGAACCCTCACAAGAACATGCAAACCTCTCCACCACAGTCTACTGCTCTCAGAACCCTCACAAGAACATGCAAACCTCTCCACCACAGTCTACTGCTCTCAGAACCCTCACAAGAACATGCAAAAGTCTGATACATGAAACCACTTATACAGTATATCTCCCAATCAGATTCATATGCAAAAATACATCTACAGAGTAAACTGTACATAACAGAAAAACAAAAACAACATCATTTCCTATAGCATCGCCATGCTCATAACAGAGGATTATGGTTCATGGCTATAGACAAATAATAAATTATACATATTTTAAGATATTGTCAAGCATACTTACAGAGTGAAGGGGAGAGAGGTCTTGTAATGAACTATCTGTCAGTCTGAGGAAACAGACACTGACTGTGAGGTATGAGGTCTGTGGTTGAAGTTGTGAAAGACCATAGAGTTGGATAAAAGGCACACTAGCTACACAGGCTGTTTAAGCACATGGGCATAACATTGTTTGCATCCTTTCAGTTTGTTTATCGACTGTCATTAAAATCATGGAGGTTGAAGAAGAAGAAATGTACTACTTTAAAATAGAGAGAGCCGTCAGTTGAGCTGCCGATATTGTCACAGAACCCACCATGAAAAGATGCAAAGCCGTGCCCTCTATCCAACTCTATGTCAGGGACCAAGATGCTGATTCAGAGAGAGCTTCCTTCCTCATTCACACAACGCTGTGTTCAAGAGCATCAAAACTGTGACGTGTGACGGGTACATTCTGACTGACTGACTGATCTACAAATCGGCTTGCATGATAAATAATTACCTTAGATTACTCGTAGGTCAGTCAGTCTTGACTCGCCTTTAAAGTCGGCTGCAATGTCGAACGCGGCCACATTTACATGCTTGACAGCCATTATGTCATATAATATTATAATAACTGTGGAATACGTTTAAAATCTTTTCCTTATTTTTAAGAATGACAGGCTAAACTGTAATATTTAAAGAAAAACATTTTGAATTAATTGTCTTGGGGCGGCAGGGTAGCCTAGTGGTTAGAGCGTTGGACTAGTAACCGGAAGGTTGCGAGTTCAAACCCCCGAGCTGACAAGGTACAAAATCTGTCGTTCTGCCCCTGAACAGGCAGTTAACCCACTGTTCCCAGGCCGTCATTGAAAATAAGAATTTGTTCTTAACTGACTTGCCTGGTTAAATAAAGGTAAAATAAATAAAAAAATAAATTAAACTTTGAGCTTATTTACAACATGATGCATAAATTACACTGAATCATACTTTATCTAAAGTAGGTAGAAATTCATAATTTTACGTAAAAAAAGTGTGATTACGGTATTAATATTCCTTCTCATTAATGCCATTGCTCAATAATGTCTGACAGCAATACAAGTACATCATTTCAACACATCAAGATAAACTTGGTCCGAGACTTTACACATGAAAAAGCTGTTGTCAATGTTATCAGTATCAGTCACTGAGAAAAGCACATTATGTAATAAAAAAATATCTAAATGGCAAAACCGCACAGAAAAAGAGCAGAAGCATAATATATTTATCATCAATTTACATAATTATCAATACAAGGAAAGTTAATGCAACTGAACAACTGAACTCAAATGTTAAAACTATGGAAAACGTTCTGGATATGGAAACAGTATGATAGCATGAGAATAAAGGTGTGAGGCCTAGCTTTGTTTTGATGCTGTAGCTCTTCAGTCCAAGTTCTGTTTTGGTTCTCTTCAGTCCAGGTTCTGTGATGGTTCTGTTCAGTCCAGGTTCTGTTTTGGTTCTTTTCAGCCCAGGTACTGTGGTAGTTCTCTTCAGTCCAGATTCTGTTTTGGTTCTCTTCAGTCCAGGTTCTGTGGTGGTTTTCTTCAATCAAGGTCCTGTGGTGGTTCTTTTCAGTCCAGGTTTTGTTTTGGTTATCTTCAGTCCAATTTCGGTTGTGGTTTTGTTCAGTCCAGGATCTCTTCAGTTCTCATAATTGGAGGGTTGAGCCTCTCTCTGAGGGTCTGTATCACTGGGGATGTCACGACTCCCGCTGAAGACGGTCCCTCTCCTTGTTCGGGCTACACGGCGGTCAACGTCACCGGTCTTCGAGCCATCGCCGCTCCACCTTTCATTTTCCATTTGTTTTGTCTTGTTTTCCCGCACTCCTGGTTTACATCCCCTCATTACTCTACGTGTATATTATCCTCTGTTCCCCCCCATGTCTGTGTGTGGTATTGTTGGTTGGTTATGTGTGTAACGCTACAGGCGGGTTGTGTGAGGGGTATTGTTGTGCCCGTGGTTCTGTATTTTGTACCATATTGTGTATTTGTGCGCTTTTTTCCCTTGGGCCGGAGTGTTGAGACGCAGTTGCGTCCGGCTGTTTTTCCTCTGCCTGAATAAAGTGTGCCTGTTCACTCATCTCTGCTCTCCTGCACGTGACTTCCTTCGACCAGTTGCGCCCACTGTGACAGAATACCACACCCAGACATGAGGGGAACAGAGGATAATATACACGTAAATGAGGGGATGTAAACCAGGAGTGCGGGAAAACAAGACAAAACAAATGGAAAATGAAAGGTGGGGTGGCGATGGCTCGAAGACCGGTGACGTCGTCCGCCGAACGCCGCCCGAACAAGGGGAGGGACCGGCTTCAGCGGGCGACGTCACTGGTGTGACGCTACAGGCTGGTTGTGTGCCGGGTAATGTTGTACCTGTGGTTCTGTATTTTGTACCTTTTGTGTATTTGTGCGCTTTTGCTTTTTTCCCTTGGGCACGAGTGTTGAGATGCAGTTGCTTCCGGCTGTTTTTCCTCTGCCTGAATTGAGAAATGCAGGTTCTTCCAGCAGTCCGTCTCCTTCCTAGGGTACCGCATTTCCACCTCAGGGGCGGAGATGGAGAGTGACCTTATTTCAGCCGTGCGTAATTGGCCGACTCCCAACACGGTAAAGGAGGTGCAGCGGTTTCTAGGGTTTCCAATTACTACCGGAGGTTTATCTGTGGTTTTGGTCAGGTAGCGACTCCCATTACCTCACTGCTGAAATGGGTACGTTTGCAGTGGTTGGCTGACGCGGACAGGGCTTTTGGTCACCTAAGGGCTCTGTTTAACTCGGCTCCCGTGCTGTCCCATCCAGATCCCTCTTTGGCGTTCACAGTGGAGGTGGACGAGTCCGAGGCTGGTATAGGAGCCGTGCTCTCTCAGCGCTCGGGCACGCCACCGAAGCTCCGCCCCTGTGCCTTCTTCTCGATGAAGCTCAGCCCGGCAGAGCGAAAATATGATGTTAGGTTGTTGGCTGTTGTCAAGGCGTTAAAGGCGTGGAGACATTGGCTTGAGGGGGCTAAACACCCTTTTCAAATCTGGACGGACCACCACACCATGGAGTTCACCCGGGCAGCGAGGAGACTGAATCCTCGTCAGGCAAGGTGGACCATGTTTTTACCCGTTTTGTTTTCACCCTTTCCTACAGACCAGGTTCCCAGAATGTGAAGGCAGACGCGCAGTCCCGGCTGTATGACACAGAGGAGCGGCCCATGGATCCTACCCCCATACTCCTGGCCTCCTGACTGGTGGCGCCAGTAGTATGGGATCTGGACGCGGACATTGAACAGGCGTTACGTGCATAGCCCGCTCCCCTCCAGTGTCCCGCTGGGCATCTGTACATTCCGTCTGCTGTCCGTGACCGGTTGATCTACTGGGCCCACACGTCACCCTCCTCTGGTCATCCAGGCATCGGTCAGACGGTGCGCTGTTTGAGTGGGAAGTACTGGTGGCCTACCTTGGCCAATGACGTGAGGGTTTATGTTTCCTCCTGCTCGGTGTGCACCCAATGTAAGGCTCCTAGGCACCTGCTCAGAGGTAAGCTACACCCCTTACCCGTTCCACAACGGCCATGGTCGCACCTATCGGTCAATTTCATCACCAAACTCCCCTCCTTACAGGGAAACACCACGATCCTGGTCGTTGTGGATCGTTTCTCTAAGTCCTGCCATCTCCTCCCTCTGCCCAGTCTCTCTACGGCCCTACAGACTGCGGAGGCCTTGTTAAGCGTCAGTTGGAGTGGTGGAATCGCGCTCTCTGGAGGGCTGAATCACGCTTCACCAGGCCTAATCGCTCAAAATCAGTCGCCAATCTCACGAATGTTGTTGTGGTTGAATGGAAGCAAGTCCCTGCAGAAATGTTCCAGCATTTAGTGGAAATCCTTCCCAGAAGATTGGAGGCTGTTATAGCAGCAAAGGGGGGACCAACTCCATATTAATGCCCATGATTTTGGAATGAAATGTTCTGTGAGCAGGTGTCCACATACTTTTGTTCATGTTGTGTATATATACTGAGTGTACAAAACATTAAGGCCATCTTCCTAATAATGAGTTGCACCCCCCACTTTTGCCCTCAGAATAGCCTCAATTTGTCAGGGCATGGACTTACAAGGTGCCGAAAGCATTCCACAGGGATGCTGGCCCATGTTGACTCCAATGCTTCCCACAGTTGTCCTTTGGGTGGTGGACCATTCTTGATACACACAGCGCTTGATGGGTGGCTACTTTGAAGAATCTCAAATATTAAATATATTTTTATTTGTTTAACACTTTTTTGGTTACTACATGATTCCATATGTGTTAATCTTCACTATTATTCTACAATGTAAAACTAGTACAAACCCTGGAATGAGTAAGTGTGTCCAAACTTTTGAATGGTACTGTGTATAGTGTATAATGTGTATATGTATGGTGTATTATACAGGGCACATTTGAAAAAGAGACCTAGTTCTCAATATGTACTCCATGTTAAAATAAAGGTTAAATAAAATAAACAAACGTTATTTGGGTATGAGTATGATAAAAGGTACCTCTCCATGGGATCTCCATTCTCCCTTCTAACCCTCTATGTCCCCAAAGAGAGACACCTACCTTGGAAGGTCAGTGAACAGTTAGGGGGTCAAGAGCCACGCCATGTTGGAGACCATAGCACTCATTCTATATGACATCCCATTCTCACTAAACAATGATGTGTTTCATTCTCACTAAACAATGATGTATTATATTCTCTAACTACTAGTTGGACAAAATGGTGGACTGTTAATCTTCGAAGAACAAAAGCCTTTAAACCATCAATAATCTCACCTGGTCTGAATTTAACTGTGAGATGTATTATTATCAATGACTGAACATTCCGTAATGTTCCATCATCTTTCAGTGTTCTGGAATGGAATGCCCTCACTGACTGAATTACCCTCCACACTCCAAACATCCATGTTATGTCATATTGTGTCTGTGTGTTTTAGAAATGACAATGAATAATATTTAATGTAACTGGTTGTGTGTCTAGGTGCCAGATCTTTATTTTTTTTTAACCTTTATTTAACTAGGCATGTCAGTTTAGAACAAATTCTTACTTTCAATGACAGCCTAGGAACAGTGGGTTAACTGCCTTGTCAGGGGTAGAACGTCAGATTTTTATCTTGTCAGCTCAGGGATTCGATCTTTCAACCTCTCGGTTACTTGTCCAATGCTCTAACCACTAGGCTACCTGCCGCCTATTGCTCCTTCTGAAAGTGTCTGTATATTTTGTGCATTCATGATGAAGGTGAATTAACCACTATTGCTCTCCAAACCAATGTACATGTCTTATTTGTAGTTACTGTATGTACTGTACAGTAGAAGAGGTGTGATTTTGAAAGCTTTCCATTTTGTCTCCATTGAAGATAATGTTATGACAAGGTGAAAACAATGACGATGAAGTTTATTCATTAAAGTCACACTTCACACACCAGCTTAAAACAACAACAACATTTGATAAAAGCGATAAGAAACCTTGCATCAAGCAGAACTCTTTCCTGGACATAAAAACAAAAAAATATACCAAACTTATACTACGTGTATCATCTAATAGTACCATGTGAAGTAATACAATATAATAGAAGCAGATATAATGACGTTCTGGTTCTAAGCTTCATACAGCATATAGTCTCACAAGTCTGATGATTGTTTCAGAAATATAATATACAAACATATATAGTTATATCAAATACAACTGGACCTTGAGGTTGTCTACTTCAGAAATACAACATACAAACATATATAGTTATATAGAATACAACTGGACCTTGAGGTTGCCTACTTCAGAAATATAACATACAAACATATATAGTTATATAGAATACAACTGGACCTTGAGGTTGTCTACTTCAGAAATATAACATACAAACATATATAGTTATATAGAATACAACTGGACCTTGAGGTTGCCTACTTCAGAAATATAACATACAAACATATATAGGGTCCTAGATGCTGATTGGCTGAAACAGCATTTCAGAAGTGTATACTGTATATCAGACAATATACCACGGGTATGATGCAAAAATACTTGTTTACTGTTCAATTTATGTTGGTAACCAGTTTATAATAGCAATAAGGTACCTCAGGGGATTGCAGTATATGGTCAATATACCATGGCATATTCACTCAAGAACAGCCCTTAGCCGTGGTACAGTATATTGTCCATATACCACAACCCCCTGAAGTTTGTTATTGCTATTATAAACTTAAGCAATAAGGCCTGAGGAGGTGTGGTATATGGCCAATATACCATGGCTAAGGGCTGTTCTTATGCACAACACAACACTGAGTACTTGGATACAGCCCTTAGCCGTGGTATATTGGCCACATACCACAAACCCCCGATACAAGGTTTAACTTATATTTATATTTATACAAGGTTTTTGTCAAACTTGTTCTGTTCATGTCTTCTTGTTTCTGGTTTTGTTGTGTTCAGTTCTTCCTGGTTCTGGGTTTGTGGTTCTGGGCCTTTGTGTTCATGTCTTCTTGGTTCTGGGTTTGTTGTGTTCAGGTCTTCTTGGTTCTGGTTTTGTTGTGTTCAGTTCTTCCTGGTTCTGGGTTTGTGGTTCTGGGCCTTTGTGTTCAGGTCTTCTTGGTTCTGGGTTTGTTATGTTCAAGTCTTCTTGGTTCTGGGTTTGTTGACTGTACTGTAGATCTCAGAGGCATCCACCTCAGCTGCTTGTGCTGCTGCTGGTCTGAGGAGAGAGAAACAGAAATGAAACAAAGAAACCCTATACCCTTTATAGCGCACTACGCTTGACCAGGGCCTATAGGGCTCGGTCAAAAGTAGTGCACTAAATAGTGAATAGAGTGCCATTTGGAACTCATCACTCCCTCATTATAGTCATGTCATGGTAATTGTCTTGAGATGTCCATTGTTGGGTTGGTAGATAAAGGAAATGACATCACTAGTAGTCAGTAGGGGTCAACTGTTTTGCTTATTGATGACATCTCCTACAATAAGCAGCAGCATATGAATGACCTTAATGCAGAATATGGTCACAGGGGGGCAGCAGTGAGGTGGTTACATTTCACAACAGCTTATTGCAGATCCTGGTCCTGTTTCTGTTGTTGAGGCATGAATTACCTTAATGCAGAATATGCATTATTGATGACATCATCATTGTCTACTCCTCCAATGAGCACATGTCCGTAACTACATATGAGGACACCTGATGTTTGTTTTGAAAATAATAATAATAGCCTAATACATATACTGTACACAATAAAGAAAATGTATTATGAATAAATGAAAATTAAGAAATGAACATCTAAATATTGCTCCCAGTGTTGTTCAAAGCTTATTTTCTTGATCTGACTAATCGCTCCTGCCTCTTTGTGAACGAGAGGAATCATTAACTGTGGTTCGTTCGTTTTGTTTGCCTGCTTCCCCTGGATCTTTTCCCTGATTTGCTTTTCAGCAGCACATTCACCATTCTCTCAAATATCTAATTCCCCTTCTCGCTGAACAGGCCGAGGGAGACGTGAAACTAAATACCCCAACTAGCAGATAGCTCTGCTGACAATCTGTTTGCGAGATGCCGAACAAAAGGCATTTTTTTTGTCTATCTCTCAACTCCTGTCGCTTCTACAGACATCCACCAAACAAAAACATCACTCTCGGAGAATGAGTGCACAAACTGGTAAGTAGTCGCTCATAGACATGTCAGTCAGGTCGGGGGCATAGCTGCCAGCTGACATTTCTATTGCAGTAACATTGAAGGGGTCTGGTTAATGTTACTTACACGGAACCCAAACCAGCTTCGCGCCATCGTGCGCTATCGTGCATACATTTATTTTGCCCCCCCACACCAAACGCGATCACGACACGCAGGTTAAAATATCAAAACAAACTCTGAACAAATTACATTCATTTGGGGACAGGTCGAAAAGCATTAAACATGTGTCATGTTGTCTTGTCTCTGTCCTTTCCCTTCACCCTGTCTCCCTCTGCTGGTCGTGTTAGGTTACCTTTTCTCCCCCGCTTTCCCCCAGCTGTCCCTTGTCTCCTCTAACTACCCATTCACCCCGTTCCCCACCTGTTCCCTTTTTTCCCTCTGATTAGGTCCCTATATCTCTCTCTGTTTCTGCTCCTGTCCTTGTCGGATTCTTGTTTGTTTGTGTCATTCATGCCTGAACCAGACTGTCGTCATGTTTGCTGTAACCTTGTCCTGTCCTGTCGGAATCTGCCGGTCCATCTGAGCCTACCTATGTTTGGTAATTAAAGAAGCTCTGTTTAAGTTGATGCGCTTTTGGGTCCTCATTCACGCACCGCAACAGAAGAATCCGACCAAGAATGGACCCAGCGACTTCGGATCCTCTCCACTCAGCCGTCGAGATCCAGGGAGCGATGCTAGGCAGACACAAGCAGGAATTGTCTGCTGCTCGACATGCCGTTGAGACCCTGGCCACCCAAGTCTCCAACCTCACAGAACAGGTTCACCATCTCCGCCTCGATCCACCGGCCACTTCCAGGGCTTTCGAATCTCCGGAGCCCAGAATCAATAACCCGCCGTGTTACTCTGGGGAGCCCACTGAATGCCGCTCGTTCCTCACCCAGTGTGATATTGTGTTTTCTCTCCAGCCCAACACTTACTCCAGGAGCACTGCTCGTGTCGCCTATGTCATATCTCTCCTTATTGGACGGGCTCGTGAGTGGGGCACGGCAATCTGGGAGGCAAGGGCTGAGTGTACTAACCAGTATCAAGACTTTAAGGAGGAGATGATACGGGTTTTTGATCGATCTGTTTTTGGGGAGGAGGCTTCCAGGGCCCTGTCTTCCCTATGTCAAGGCAATCGATCCATAACAGACTACTCTATTGAGTTTCGCACTCTTGCTGTCTCCAGTGGCTGGAACGAGCCGGCCTTGCTCGCTCGTCTTCTGGAGGGTTTCCGCGCAGAGGTAAAGGATGAGATTCTCTCCCGGGAGGTTCCTTCCAGCGTGGATTCCTTGATTGAACTCGCTATTCGCATTGAGCGACGGGTTGATCTTCGTCACCGAGCTCGTGGAAAGGAGCTCGCGCTCTCCGTCGCCTCCCTCTCCGCATCACTACCATCTTCCTCTGCCGGCTCGGGTGCTGAGCCCATGCAGCTGGGAGGTATCCGCATCTCGACTGAGGAGAGGGAACGGAGAATCACCAACCGCCTCTGTCTCTATTGCGGTTCCGCTGGTCATTTTGTCACTTCATGTCCAGTAAAAGGCCAGAGCTCGTCAGTAAGCGGAGGGCTACTGGTGAGCGCTACTACTCCTGTCTCTCCTTCAAGATCCTGCACTACCTTGTCGGTCCATCTACGCTGGACCGGTTCGTCAGCTTCCTGCAGTGCCTTAATAGACTCTGGGGCGGAGGGCTGTTTTATGGACGAGACCTGGGCTCGGGAACATGACATTCCTCTCAGACAGTTAAAGGAGCCCACGGCCTTGTTCGCCCTGGATGGTAGTCCTCTCCCCAGGATTCAGCGTGAGACGCTACCTTTAACCCTCACTGTTTCTGGTAATCATAGTGAAACCATTTCTTTTTTAATTTTTCGTTCACCTTTTACACCTGTTGTTTTGGGCCATCCCTGGCTAGTTTGTCATAATCCTTCCATTAATTGGTCTAGTAATTCTATCCTCTCCTGGAACGTCTCTTGTCATGTGAAATGTTTAATGTCTGCTATCCCTCCTGTTTCCTCTGTCTCTTCTTCACAGGAGGAGCCTGGTGATTTGACAGGGGTGCCGGAGGAATATCACGATCTGCGCACGGTGTTCAGTCGGTCCAGGGCCACCTCTCTTCCTCCACACCGGTCGTATGATTGTAGTATTGATCTCCTTCCGGGAACCACCCCCCCCCGGGGTAGACTATACTCTCTGTCGGCTCCCGAACGTAAGGCTCTCGAAGATTATTTGTCTGTAGCTCTTGACGCCGGTACCATAGTCCCCTCCTCCTCTCCCGCCGGAGCGGGGTTTTTTTTTGTCAAGAAGAAGGACGGGTCTCTGCGCCCCTGCATAGATTATCGAGGGCTGAATGACATAACAGTGAAGAATCGTTATCCGCTTCCTCTTATGTCTTCAGCCTTCGAGATCCTGCAGGGAGCCAGGTTTTTCACTAAGTTGGACCTTCGTAACGCTTACCATCTCGTGCGCATCAGGGAGGGGGACGAGTGGAAGACGGCGTTTAACACTCCGTTAGGGCACTTTGAATACCGGGTTCTTCCTTTCGGCCTCGCTAACGCTCCAGCTGTCTTTCAGGCATTAGTCAATGATGTCCTGAGAGACATGCTGAACATCTTCGTTTTCGTTTACCTTGACGATATCCTGATTTTTTCACCGTCACTCCAGATTCATGTTCAGCACGTTCGACGTGTCCTCCAGCGCCTTTTAGAGAATTGTCTTTTTGTGAAGGCTGAGAAGTGCACTTTTCATGCCTCCTCCGTCACATTTCTCGGTTCTGTTATTTCCGCTGAAGGCATTAAGATGGATCCCGCTAAGGTCCAAGCTGTCATTGATTGGCCCGTCCCTAAGTCACGCGTCGAGCTGCAGCGCTTTCTCGGCTTCGCGAACTTCTATCGTCGTTTCATCCGTAATTTCGGTCAGGTGGCAGCTCCTCTCACAGCCCTTACTTCTGTCAAGACGTGCTTTAAGTGGTCCGTTTCCGCCCAGGGAGCTTTTGATCTCCTCAAGAATCGTTTTACATCCGCTCCTATCCTTGTTACACCTGACGTCTCTAGACAGTTCGTTGTCGAGGTTGACGCGTCAGAGGTGGGAGTGGGAGCCATCCTTTCTCAGCGCTCCCTCTCTGACGACAAGGTCCACCCATGCGCGTATTTTTCTCATCGCCTGTCGCCGTCGGAACGTAACTATGATGTGGGTAACCGCGAACTGCTCGCCATCCGGTTAGCCCTAGGCGAATGGCGACAGTGGTTGGAGGGGGCGACCGTTCCTTTTGTCGTTTGGACTGACCATAGGAACCTTGAGTACATCCGTTCTGCCAAACGACTTAATGCGCGTCAGGCGCGTTGGGCGCTGTTTTTCGCTCGTTTCGAGTTCGTGATTTCTTATCGTCCGGGCTCTAAGAACACCAAGCCTGATGCTTTGTCTCGTCTCTTCAGTTCTTCAGTAGCCTCCACTGACCCCGAGGGGATTCTCCCTGAGGGGCGTGTTGTCGGGTTGACTGTCTGGGGAATTGAGAGGCAGGTAAAGCAAGCACTC
This sequence comes from Oncorhynchus clarkii lewisi, assembly GCF_045791955.1. Taxonomy (NCBI): domain Eukaryota; kingdom Metazoa; phylum Chordata; class Actinopteri; order Salmoniformes; family Salmonidae; genus Oncorhynchus; species Oncorhynchus clarkii. The sequence goes on from NC_092159.1 coordinate 9,404,603, forward strand.
ACTCAGACTCCGTCGCCGCGCGCTTGTCCTAGGAACCTTCTTTTCGTTCCCGTTCCTACTCGTCTGGCCGTTCTTCAGTGGGCTCACTCTGCCAAGTTAGCCGGCCACCCTGGCGTTCGGGGTACGCTTGCTTCCATTCGCCAGCGTTTCTGGTGGCCCACCCGGGAGCATGACACGCGTCGTTTCGTGGCTGCTTGTTCGGTCTGCGCGCAGACTAAGTCCGGTAACTCTCCTCCTGCCGGCCGTCTCAGGCCGCTTCCTATTCCCTCTCGACCGTGGTCTCACATCGCCTTAGATTTTGTCACCGGACTGCCTTCGTCAGCGGGGAAGACTGTTATTCTTACGGTTGTCGATAGGTTCTCTAAGGCGGCTCATTTCATTCCCCTTGCTAAGCTTCCTTCTGCTAAAGAGACGGCACAAATCATCATCGAGAATGTTTTCAGAATTCATGGCCTTCCGTCAGACGTCGTTTCGGACAGAGGTCCGCAATTCACGTCTCAATTTTGGAGGGAGTTTTGCCGTTTGATTGGGGCTTCCGTCAGTCTCTCTTCCGGCTTTCACCCCCAGTCTAACGGTCAAGCAGAACGGGCCAATCAGACTATTGGTCGCATCTTACGCAGTCTTTCTTTTCGCAACCCTGCGTCTTGGTCAGAACAGCTCCCCTGGGCAGAATACGCCCACAACTCGCTTCCTTCGTCTGCGACCGGGCTATCTCCTTTTCAGAGTAGCCTCGGGTACCAGCCTCCGTTGTTCTCATCTCAGTTCGCCGAGTCCAGCGTCCCCTCCGCTCAGGCTTTTGTCCAACGTTGCGAGCGCACCTGGAAGAGGGTCAGGTCTGCACTTTGCCGTTATAGGGCGCAGACTGTGAGAGCTGCTAATAAGCGTAGAACTAAGAGCCCTAGGTATTGTCGCGGTCAGAGAGTTTGGCTCTCCACTCAGAACCTTCCCCTTAAGACGGCTTCTCGCAAGTTGACCCCGCGGTTCATTGGTCCATTCCGTATCTCTCAGGTCATTAATCCTGTCGCAGTGCGACTTCTTCTTCCGCGATATCTTCGTCGCGTCCACCCGGTCTTCCATGTCTCCTGTGTTAAGCCCGTTCTTCGCGCCCCCGCTCGTCTTCCCCCCCCCCCCCCCCATCCTTGTCGAGGGCGCACCTATCTACAGGGTCCGTAAGATCTTGGACATGCGTCCTCGGGGCCGTGGTCATCAGTACCTAGTTGACTGGGAGGGGTACGGTCCTGAGGAGAGGAGTTGGGTTCCCTCTCGGGACGTGCTGGACCGTGCGCTGATTGATGATTTCCTCCGTGGCCGCCAGGTTTCCTCCTCGAGTGCGCCAGGAGGCGCTCGGTGAGTGGGGGGGTACTGTCATGTTGTCTTGTCTCTGTCCTTTCCCTTCACCCTGTCTCCCTCTGCTGGTCGTGTTAGGTTACCTTTTCTCCCCCGCTTTCCCCCAGCTGTCCCTTGTCTCCTCTAACTACCCATTCACCCCGTTCCCCACCTGTTCCCTTTTTTCCCTCTGATTAGGTCCCTATATCTCTCTCTGTTTCTGCTCCTGTCCTTGTCGGATTCTTGTTTGTTTGTGTCATTCATGCCTGAACCAGACTGTCGTCATGTTTGCTGTAACCTTGTCCTGTCCTGTCGGAATCTGCCGGTCCATCTGAGCCTACCTATGTTTGGTAATTAAAGAAGCTCTGTTTAAGTTGATGCGCTTTTGGGTCCTCATTCACGCACCGCAACAACATGGATGGCAATTTAGCTAGTTAGCTTGCACTTGCTAGCTAATTTGTCCCATTTAGCTAGCTTGCTGTTGCTAGCTAATTTGTCCTGGGATATAAACATTGTGTTGTTATTTTGCCTGAAATGCACAAGGTCCTCTACTCCGACAATTAATCCACACATAAACGGCCAACTGAATCGTTTCTAGTCATCTCTCCTCCTTCCAGGGTTTTTTATCTTTGAACTTAAATGGTGATCACATCTGAACTTTCATAGGATTACCACGACGACCGGCAAAACAGTTAGTCTTTCAATCACCCACGTGGGTATAACCAATGAGATGGCACGTGGGTACCTGCTTCTATAAACCAATGAGGAGATGTGAGAGGCAGGACTTTCAGCGTGATCTGCGTCAGAAATAGAAAGGACTTCTATTTTAGCCCTTGGCATGGCAGACCGTCCTTGGCGCGAGGGAGCAGTGTGGGTGCTATAATTTAATAACATGAATTTCTAAATGTATTTTGTGACGCTCGCACACACGACGTGTCTGGTCTGGTAAGCATGTTAGTCAGCTAGAAGGATGAAGTAAGACGCTTACGTTAAAAGGAGCCAACCTCAGCAGGAGTAAACCATACACTACTAAGTCCTTTACAGAGAACAGGCTACTGAGACAGACAGTGATGTGGCGCTCAGTGGAGAGGCTGAGGTGCAGGTAGAAGTAGAGGAGACAGAGAGAGAGAGGAAGCAAGCAGAGAGAGAGGGTCGGGAGAGGGTCGGGGCCCCATGTGGGGTGCCCTGAGATAATCTGTACTAATCTAATCAAACACTTAAAAATATATATATGTTTCAATATAAACATCTTCACAGGACCTATCTTCCCTATAGTTCCACATTATAATACTATCAACATGAAAACAATACAGTGCTAGAAATGTAATATGTTTTTATTTCTTCTCTGATTAGTGTGTCAGTGTGAATAATTTCCCATATTTCCTCCCTTTCAGGTGTATAACATTACAACTGAATAGCTAATAGGTTATGTGTTTGTAGATGGACTGAGGTGAATTAACCTACAGCAGCCAAGGTGATAATGGACTGAGGTGAGATAAACCTCAGCAGCCAAGGTGATAATGGACTGAGGTGAGATAACCCTCAGCAGCCAAGGTGATAATGGACTGAGGTGAGATAACCCTCAGCAGCCAAGGTGATAATGGACTGAGGTGAGTTAACCCTCAGCATCCAAGGTGATAATGGACTGAGGTGAAATAACCCTCAGCAGCCAAGGTGATAATGGACTGAGGTGAGATAACCCTCAGCAGCCAAGGTGATAAAGAACTGAGGTGAGATAACCCTCAGCAGCCAATGTGATAATGGACTGAGGTGAGATAACCCTCAGCAGCCAAGGTGATAATGACTGAGGTGAAATAACCCTCAGCATCCAAGGTGATAATGGGCTGAGGTGAGTTAACCCTCAGCAGCCAAGGTGATAATGGACTGAGCATGCTATACATATATAGTCTAATGTAGCCTGTTATCCATATATAGTCTAATGTAGCATGTTATACATATGTAGTCTAATGTAGCCTGTTATCCATATATAGTCTAATGTAGCCTGTTATCCATATATAGTGTAATGTAGCTTGTTATCCATATATAGTCTAATGTAGCCTGTTATACTGTGCATATATAGTGTAATGTAGCCTGTTTTCCATAGTCTAATGTAGCCTGTTATCCATATATAGTCTAATGTAGCCAGTTATCCATATATAGTCTAATGTAGCCTGTTATCCATATCTTGTCTAATGTAGCCTGTTATCCATATATAGTCTAATGTAGCCAGTTATCCATACATAGTCTAATGTAGCCTGTTATCTATATATAGTCTAATGTAGCCTGTTATCCATATATTGTCTAATGTAGCCTGTTATCCATATATAGTCTAAAGTGGCCTGTTATCCATACATAGTCTAATGTAGCCTGTTATCCATATATAGTCTAATGTAGCCTGTTATACATACATAGTCTAATGTAGCATGCTATACATATATAGTCTAATGTAGCCTGTTATCCATATATAGTCTAATGTAGCATGTTATACATATGTAGTCTAATGTAGCCTGTTATCCATATATAGTCTAATGTAGCCTGTTATCCATATATAGTCTAATGTAGCCTGTTATCCATATATAGTCTATTGTAGCGTGTTATCCATATATAGTCTAATGTTGTTATGCACGTGAGTGAGGACCCAAAAGCGGTTTAACAAAAACAGTCCTTTAATGTCAAAACACAGGTAAGACATAGATCCTCTTCAAATGTTTATGATGGCAAAATAAACAACCCGCAGAGAGGGCGACAAATGAAACATAAAGTCCTTCTGAATATCACAGAAGAGTTCCCCTTCTAGCAGCAGAGGAGAATAGCTGGGTTAGAGTCCCCTTCTAGCAACAGAGGAGAATAGCTGGGTTGTAGAGGACAGAGGTACCTGATCACACATAGCATCAGATGAACAGGCAGATTCCGACAGGACAGGACAAGGGTGAAGCAAACGAGACGATAGTTTGGTTCTGGCATGAGAAACTCAAACGAGAATCTGACAAAGACAGAAGCAGGAACAGAGAGAGAAATAGAGACCTAATCAGAGGGAAAAGAGGGAACAGGTGGGAAAAGGGTGAACGAGGTAGTTAGAGAAGATGAGGAGCAGCTGGGGGAAGGAGAGGAAGAGAAGGTAACATAATACGACCAGCAGAGGGAGACGGAGTGAAGAGAAAGAACAGGAACAAGACATAATATGACAATACATGACAGTACCCCCCCACTCACCGAGCGCCTCCTGGCGCACTCGAGGAGGAAACCTGGTGGCAACGGAGGAAATCATCGATCAGCGAACGGTCCAGCACGTCCCGAGAGGGAACCCAACTCCTTTCCTCAGGACCGTACCCCTCCCAATCCACTAGGTACTGATGACCACGGCCTCGAGGACGCATGTCCAAAATCTTACGGACCCTGTAGATAGGTGCGCCCTCGACAAGGATGGGGGGGGGGGGAAGACGAGCGGGGGCGCGAAGAACGGGCTTAACACAGGAGACATGGAAGACCGGGTGGACGCGACGAAGATATCGCGGAAGAAGAAGTCGCACTGCGACAGGATTAATGATCTGAGAAATACGGAACGGACCAATGAACCGCGGGGTCAACTTGCGAGAAGCTGTCTTAAGGGGAAGGTTCTGAGTGGAGAGCCAAACTCTCTGACCGCGACAATATCTAGGACTCTTAGTTCTACGCTTATTAGCGGCTCTCACAGTCTGCGCCCTATAACGGCAAAGTGCAGACCTGACCCTCTTCCAGGTGCGCTCGCAACGTTGGACAAAAGCCTGAGCGGAGGGGACGCTGGACTCGGCGAACTGAGACGAGAACAGCGGAGGCTGGTACCCGAGGCTACTCTGAAAAGGAGATAGCCCGGTCGCAGACGAAGGAAGCGAGTTGTGGGCGTATTCTGCCCAGGGGAGCTGTTCTGACCAAGACGCAGGGTTACAAAAAGAAAGACTGCGTAAGATGCGACCAATAGTCTGATTGGCCCGTTCTGCTTGACCGTTAGACTGGGGGTGAAAGCCGGAAGAGAGACTGACGGAAGCCCCAATCAAACGGCAAAACTCCCTCCAAAATTGAGACGTGAATTGCGGACCCCTGTCCGAAACGACGTCTGACGGAAGGCCATGAATTCTGAAAACATTCTCGATGATGATTTGTGCCGTTTCTTTAGCAGAAGGGAGCTTAGCGAGGGGAATAAAATGAGCCGCCTTAGAGAACCTATCGACAACCGTAAGAATAACAGTCTTCCCCGCTGACGAAGGCAGTCCGGTGATAAAATCTAAGGCGATGTGAGACCACGGTCGAGAGGGAATGGGAAGCGGTCTGAGACGGCCGGCAGGAGGGGAGTTACCGGACTTAGTCTGCGCGCAGACTGAACAAGCAGCCACGAAACGACGCGTGTCATGCTCCCGGGTGGGCCACCAAAAACGCTGGCGAATGGAAGCAAGCGTACCCCGAACGCCGGGGTGGCCGGCTAACTTGGCAGAGTGAGCCCACTGAAGAACGGCCAGACGAGTAGGAACGGGAACGAAAAGAAGGTTCCTAGGACAAGCGCGCGGCGACGGAGTGTGAGTGAGTGCTTGCTTTACCTGCCTCTCAATTCCCCAGACAGTCAACCCGACAACACGCCCCTCAGGGAGAATCCCCTCTGGGTCAGTGGAGGCTACTGAAGAACTGAAGAGACGAGATAAAGCATCAGGCTTGGTGTTCTTAGAGCCCGGACGATAAGAAATCACGAACTCGAAACGAGCGAAAAACAGCGCCCAACGAGCCTGACGCGTATTAAGTCGTTTGGCAGAACGGATGTACTCAAGGTTCCTATGGTCAGTCCAAACGACAAAAGGAACGGTCGCCCCCTCCAACCACTGTCGCCATTCGCCTAGGGCTAAGCGGATGGCGAGCAGTTCGCGGTTTCCCACATCATAGTTACGTTCCGACGGCGACAGGCGATGAGAAAAATACGCGCAAGGGTGGACCTTGTCGTCAGAGAGGGAGCGCTGAGAAAGAATGGCTCCCACGCCCACCTCTGACACGTCAACCTCGACAACGAACTGTCTAGAGACGTCAGGTGTAACAAGGATAGGTGCGGATGTAAAACGATTCTTGAGGAGATCAAAAGCTCCCTGGGCGGAAACGGACCACTTAAAGCACGTCTTGACAGAAGTAAGGGCTGTGAGAGGAGCTGCCACCTGACCGAAATTACGGATGAAACGACGATAGAAATTCGCGAAGCCGAGAAAGCGCTGCAGCTCGACGCGTGACTTAGGGACGGGCCAATCAATGACAGCTTGGACCTTAGCGGGATCCATCTTAATGCCTTCAGCGGAAATAACAGAACCGAGAAATGTGACGGAGGATGCATGAAAAGTGCACTTCTCAGCCTTCACAAAAAGACAATTCTCTAAAAGGCGCTGGAGGACACGTCGAACGTGCTGAACATGAATCTGGAGTGACGGTGAAAAAATCAGGATATCGTCAAGGTAAACGAAAACAAAGATATTCAGCATGTCTCTCAGGACGTCATTGACTAATGCCTGAAAGACAGCTGGAGCGTTAGCGAGGCCGAAAGGAAGAACCCGGTATTCAAAGTGCCCTAACGGAGTGTTAAACGCCGTCTTCCACTCGTCCCCCTCCCTGATGCGCACGAGATGGTAAGCGTTACGAAGGTCCAACTTAGTGAAAAACCTGGCTCCCTGCAGGATCTCGAAGGCTGAAGACATAAGAGGAAGCGGATAACGATTATTCACTGTTATGTCATTCAGCCCTCGATAATCTATGCAGGGGCGCAGGGACCCGTCCTTCTTCTTAACAAAAAAAAACCCCGCTCCGGCGGGAGAGGAGGAGGGGACTATGGTACCGGCGTCAAGAGCTACAGACAAATAATCTTCGAGAGCCTTACGTTCGGGAGCCGACAGAGAGTATAGTCTACCCCGGGGGGGAGTGGTTCCCGGAAGGAGATCAATACTACAATCATACGACCGGTGTGGAGGAAGAGAGGTGGAGGAAGAGAGGTGGCCCTGGACCGACTGAACACCGTGCGCAGATTGTGATATTCCTCCGGCACCCCTGTCAAATCACCAGGCTCCTCCTGTGAAGAAGAGACAGAGGAAACAGGAGGGATAGCAGACATTAAACATTTCACATGACAAGAGACGTTCCAGGAGAGGATAGAATTACTAGACCAATTAATAGAAGGATTATGACAAACTAGCCAGGGATGGCCCAAAACAACAGGTGTAAAAGGTGAACGAAAAATTAAAAAAGAAAAGGTTTCGCTATGATTACCAGAGACAGTGAGGGTTAAAGGTAGCGTCTCACGCTGAATCCTGGGGAGAGGACTACCATCCAAAGCGAACAAGGCCGTGGGCTCCCTTAACTGTCTGAGAGGAATGTCATGTTCCCGAGCCCAGGTCTCGTCCATAAAACAGCCCTCCGCCCCAGAGTCTATCAAGGCACTGCAGGAAGCTGACGAACCGGTCCAGCGTAGATGGACCGACAAGGTAGTGCAGGATCTTGAAGGAGAGACCAGAGTAGTAGCGCTCACCAGTAGCCCTCCGATTACTGATGAGCTCTGGCTTTTACTGGACATGAAGTGACAAAATGACCAGCGGAACCACAATAGAGACAGAGGCGGTTGGTGATTCTCCGTTCCCTCTCCTTAGTCGAGATGCGGATACCCCCCAGCTGCATAGGCTCAGCACCCGAGCCGGCGGAGGAAGATGGTAGTGATGCGGAGAGGGGGGCAACGGAGAACGCGAGCTCCTTTCCACGAGCTCGGTGACGAAGATCAACCCGTCGCTCTATGCGAATAGCGAGTTCAATCAAGGAATCCACGCTGGAAGGAACCTCCCGGGAGAGAATCTCATCCTTTACCTCCGCGCGGAGACCCTCCAGAAAACGAGCGAGCAAAGCCGGCTCGTTCCAGTTACTGGAGGCAGCAAGAGTGCGAAACTCAATAGAGTAATCTGTTATGGATCGATTACCTTGACATAGGGAAGACAGGACCCTGGAAGCTTCCTCCCCAAAAACAGAACGATCAAAAACCCGTATCATCTCCTCCTTAAAGTCCTGATACTGGTTAGTACACTCAGCCCTCGCCTCCCAGATTGCCGTGCCCCACTCACGAGCCCGTCCAGTAAGGAGAGATATGACCTAGGCGATACGAGCTGTGCTCCTGGAGTAAGTGTTGGGCTGGAGAGAAAACACAATATCACACTGGGTGAGGAACGAGCGGCATTCAGTGGGCTCCCCAGAGTAACACGGCGGGTTATTGATTCTGGGCTCCGGAGATTCGAAAGCCCTGGAAGTGGCCGGTGGATCGAGGCGGAGATGGTGAATCTGTTCTGTGAGGTTGGAGACTTGGGCGGCCAGGGTCTCAACGGCATGTCGAGCAGCAGACAATTCCTGCTCGTGTCTGCATAGCATCGCTCCCTGGATCTCGACGGCTGAGTGGAGAGGATCCGAAGTCGCTGGGTCCATTCTTGGTCAGATTCTTCTGTTATGCACGTGAGTGAGGACCCAAAAGCGGTTTAACAAAAACAGAGTCCTTTAATGTCAAAACACAGGTAAGACATAGATCCTCTTCAAATGTATATGATGGCAAAATAAACAACCCGCAGAGAGGGCGACAAATGAAACATAAAGTCCTTCTGAATATCACAGAAGAGTTCCCCTTCTAGCAGCAGAGGAGAATAGCTGGGTTAGAGTCCCCTTCTAGCAGCAGAGGAGAATAGCTGGGTTGTAGAGGACAGAGGTACCTGATCACACGTAGCATCAGATGAACAGGCAGATTCCGACAGGACAGGACAAGGGTGAAGCAAACGAGACGATAGTTTGGTTCTGGCATGAGAAACTCAAACGAGAATCTGACAAAGACAGAAGCAGGAACAGAGAGAGAAATAGAGACCTAATCAGAGGGAAAAGAGGGAACAGGTGGGAAAAGGGTGAACGAGGTAGTTAGAGAAGATGAGGAGCAGCTGGGGGAAGGAGAGGAAGAGAAGGTAACCTAATACGACCAGCAGAGGGAGACGGAGTGAAGAGAAAGAACAGGAACAAGACATAATATGACAATACATGACAAATGTAGCCTATTATCCATATATAGTGTAATGTAGCCTATTTTCCATATATAGTCTAATGTAGCCTATTATCCATATATAGTCTAATGTAGCATGTATTCCATATATAGTCTAATGTAGCCTGTTATACATATATAGTTTAATGTTGTGGTGAAATCCTGCACAGAGCCTTCACCATGCACTGCCACTTTAAGAGCACATCAGCAGTCAGGAAGGAGGAAATAAAGCTATTCTGGCTCTCTGTGTGGAGCTGTTGGTTGGTGCACAGTGTGTGCAATTCTGCAGAAGTCCTGTTAATTTTCAGTGTGTTTAGTTGTAAAGTGTTTAGTTGATCGCCGGTGTTACCTCTCTAGGTCGTGGTTTTAAAATAATGATTTTTCCAGATGTTGAAGTTAGGTTCACTTTAGGTTCTGAATGAAAGATGAAAAGACGTGATTTATGGACGTCTGTGTTTGGGCCAAATGAAAGCTGGTCCAGACCGGGCAAAATCTCAAACAAACACAGACGTCTTTGATTGGTTCAGATTTGGTCTGGACCAGACCAAAAACCAACGTTCGTGAACGTGGAAATCAGGGCCGGTCCAGAATGCACCAAAAACAAAACATCCAAAAAGTGTCCGTGCTTTTTTATTTTTTTATTTCACCTTTATTTAACCAGGTAGGCTAGTTGAGAACAAGTTCTCATTTACAACTGCGACCTGGCCAAGATAAAGCATAGCAGTGTGAACAGACAACACAGAGTTACACCTGGACTAAACAATTAACAAGTCAATAACACAGTATAAAAAAACAGAGTCTATATACATTGTGTGCAAAAGGCATGAGGAGGTAGGCGAATAATTACAATTTTGCAGATTAACACTGGAGTGATAAATGATCAGATGGTCATGTACAGGTAGAGATATTGGTGTGCAAAAGAGCAGAAAAGTAAATAAATATAAACAGTATGGGGATGAGGTAGGTCAAATTGGGTGGGCTATTTACCGATAGACTATGTACAGCTGCAGCGATTGGTTAGCTGCTCAGATAGCAGATGTTTGAAGTTGGTGAGGGAGATAAAAGTCTCCAACTTTAGCGATTTTTGCAATTTGTTCCAGTCACAGGCAGCAGAGAACTGGAACGAAAGGCGGCCAAATGAGGTGTTGGCTTTAGGGATGATGAGTGAGATACACCTGCTGGAGCGCGTGCTACGGGTGGGTGTTGCCATCGTGACCAGTAAACTGAAATAAGGCGTAGCTTTACCTAGCATGGACTTGTAGATGACCTGGAGCCAGTGGGTCTGGCGACGAATATGTAGCGAGGGCCAGCCGACTAGAGCGTACAGGTCGCAGTGGTGGGTGGTATAAGGTGCTTTAGTAACAAAACGGATGGCATTGTGATAAACTGCATCCAGTTTGCTGAGTAGAGTATTGGAAGCTATTTTGTAGATGACATCGCCTAAGTCGAGGATCGGTAGGATAGTCAGTTTTACTAGGGTAAGTTTGGCGACGTGAGTGAAGGAGGCTTTGTTGCGGAATAGAAAGTCGACTCTAGATTTGATTTTAGATTGGAGATGTTTGATATGAGTCTGGAAGGAGAGTTTACAGTCTAGCCAGACACCTAGGTACTTATAGATGCCCACATATTCTAGGTCGGAACCATCCAGGGTGGTGATGCTAGTCGGGCGTGCGGGTGCAGGCAGCGAACGGTTGAAAAGCATACATTTGGTTTTACTAGCGTTTAAGAGCAGTTGGAGGTCACGGAAGGAGTGTTGTATGGCATTGATGCTCGTTTGGAGGTTAGATAGCACAGTGTCCAAGGACGGGCCGGAAGTATACAGAATGGTGTCGTCTGCGTAGAGGTGGATCAGGGAATCGCCCGCAGCAAGAGCAACATCATTGATATATACAGAGAAAAGAGTCGGCCCGAGAATTGAACCCTGTGGCACCCCCATAGAGACTGCCAGAGGACCGGACATCATGCCCTCCAATTTGACACACTGAACTCTGTCTGCAAAGTAGTTGGTGAACCAGGCAAGGCAGTCATCAGAAAAACCGAGGCTACTGAGTCTGCCGATAAGAATATGGTGATTGACAGAGTCGAAAGCCTTGGCAAGGTCGATGAAGACGGCTGCACAGTCCTGTCTTTTATCGATGGCGGTTATGATATCATTTAGTACCTTGAGCTTGGCTGAGGTGCACCCGTGACCGGCTCGGAAACCAGATTGCACAGTGGAGAAGGTACGGTGGGATTCGAGATGGTCAGTGACCTGTTTGTTGACTTGGCTTTCGAAGACCGTAGATAGGCAGGGCAGGATGGATATAGGTCTGTAACAGTTTGGGTCCAGGGTGTCTCCCCCTTTGAAGAGGGGGTGACTGCGGCAGCTTTCCAATCCTTGGGGATCTCAGACGATATGAAGGAGAGGTTGAACAGGCTGGTAATAGAGGTTGCGACAATGGCGGCGGATAGTTTCAGAAATAGAGGGTCCAGATTGTCAAGCCCAGCTGATTTGTACTGGTACAGGTTTTGCAGCTCTTTCAGAACATCTGCTAACTGGATTTGGGTAAAGGAGAACCTGGAGAGGCTTGGGCGAGTAGCTGCGGGGGGGGGGGATAAATGCTTGTTGAAGTTTTCGATAATCATGGATTTATCGGTGGTGACTGTGTTACCTGACCATGCAGTGGGTAGCTGGGAGGAAGTGCTATTTTTCTCCATGGACTTTACAGTGTCCCAGAACTTTTTGGAGTTAGAGCTACAGGATGCACATTTCTGCCTGAAGAAGCTGGCCTTTGCTTTCCTGACTGACTGCGTGTATTGGTTCCTGACTTCCCTGAACAGTTGCATATTGCGGGGACTATTCGATGCTATTGCAGTCCGCCACAGGATGCTTTTGTGCTAGTCGAGGGCAGTCAGGTCTGGAGTGAACCAAGGGCTATATTTGTTCTTAGTTCTGCATTTTTTGAACGGAGCATGCTTATCTAAAATGGTGAGGAAGTTACTTTTAAAGAATGACCAGGCATCCTCAACTGACGGGATGAGGTCAATATCCTTCCAGGATACCCGGGCCAGGTTGATTAGAAAGGCCTGCTCACAGAAGTGTTTAAGGGAGCGTTTGACATTGATGAGGGGTGGTCGTTTAACTGCGGATTCGTAGCGGATACAGGCAATGAGGCAGTGATCGCTGAGATCCTGGTTGAAGACAGCAGAGGTGTATTTGGAGGGCCAGTTGGTCAGGATGACGTCTATGAGGGTGCCCTTTTTTACAGATTTAGGGTTGTACCTGGTGGGTTCCTTGATGATTTGTGTGAGATTGAGGGCATCTAGCTTAGATTGTAGGACTGCCGGGGTGTTAAGCATATCCCAGTTTAGGTCACCTAACAGAACAAACTCTGAAGCTAGATGGGGGGCGATCAATTCACAAATGGTGTCCAGGGCACAGCTGGGAGCTGAGGGGGGTCGGTAGCAGGCGGCAACAGTGAGAGACTTATTTCTGGAGAGAGTAATTTTTAAAATTAGTAGTTCGAACTGTTTGGGTATGGACCTGGAAAGTATGACATTACTTTGCAGGCTATCTCTGCAGTAGACTGCAACTCCTCCCCCTTTGGCAGTTCTATCTTGATGGAAAATGTTATAGTTGTGTATGGAAATCTCAGAATTTTTGGTGGCCTTCCTGAGCCAGGATTCAGACATGGCAAGGACATCAGGGTTAGCAGAGTGTGCTAAAGCAGTGAGTAAAACAAACTTAGGGAGGAGGCTTCTGATGTTGACATGCATGAAACCAAGTCTTTTTCGATCACAGAAGTCAACAAATGAGGGTGACTGGGGGCAGGGCCTGGGTTTACCGCCACATCATCCGCGGAAAAGAGGAGGAGTAGTATGAGGGTGCGGCTAAAGGCTATCAAAACTGGTTGCCTAGAGCGTTGGGGACAAAGAATAAAAGGAGCAGATTTCTGGGCATGGTAGAATATATTCAGGGCATAATGCGCAGACAGGGGTATGGTGGGGTGCGGGTACAGCAGAGGTAAGCCCAGGCACTGGGTGATGATAACAGAGGTTGTGTCTCTGGACATGCTGGTTGTAATGGGTGAGCATGTGTGGGAGGTGGGACAAAGGAGGTATCAGGGGTATGAAGAGTGGAACTAGGGGCTCCATTGTAAACTAAAACAATGATAACTAACCTGAACAACAGTATACAAGGCATATTGACATTTGAGAGAGACATACAGCGAGGCATACAGTAATCGCAGGTGTTGATTGGGAGAACTAGCTAAAACACTAGGTGCGACAACAACAGCTAATCAGCTAGCACAACAACAGCAGGTAAAATGGTGTTGACTAGGCAGAGAGTGTCGGATTAACTACACACAGAGCCTGAGTGCGGCTGGGGCCAACAGATAAAAACATAAACAAACAGAATGGAGTACCGTGATTAATGGACAGTCCAGCAGGCATCAGCTATGTAGCCAAGTGATCACAGTGTCCAGCAGGCATCAGCTATGTAGCCAAGTGATCACAGTGTCCAGGGGGCAGCGGTAGATGGTACAGGGAAGCTAGACTGGCGAGTATTATCCAGGCTAAAAAAATAAAAAATAAAAAACTGTCTGGCTGTGCAGAAGGTAAAAGCCGCTAGCAGTGGCTAACAATGACTAAATAGCTTGTAGCTAGTTAGCTGGTTAGCTTCTGGAGGTTCTTGAATGTGTTGTAAAAATAAAAAATAATAGCGATTCCGTATCACATTGGGTGAGGCAGGTTACCGGAAGGTATAATCAAATTAAAAATCGAAAAGAGATTGAAAATAAATATGTGTCCAGTGAGTGGTTGGACTGGCTGGGGACGCAGCGATTCAGACAGTTAGCAGGCCTGTGCTAACAAGCTAGCAGTTAGTAGGCCGGGGCTAAACAAGCTAGCAGTTAGTAGACCGGGGCAAGCTAGCAGTTAGCAGGCCGAATTAGCAAGCAAGCAGATAGCAAGTGGCTAGAAAGTTAGCCTTTGGGGGACGTCGCGATGGGGTTAAGTCTGTTTATGCCTCTTCATGTGGTGACATCGATAGACCGGTCGTGGGTCCGGATATTGTAGCCCAGGAGTATGCTTCGGTGGTAGCACAGGAGCTCTGGCCGGGCTAGCTTCAAGCTAAGTGGATGGAAATGCTAGCCAGGAGTAGTCATCCGGGGTTGCGGTTAGCTAGTTAGCTAGTTGTGAAGATCCAGATGAAAATGTTCCGTTTGCGGTGGGAATCCGGAGATAAAAATAATAGGTCCGTTATGCTCTGGTTAGAGTCGCGTTGTTTGAACTGGCGAGAGCTTTCCGAGCTAAAGGTTAGCTGATGACCGCTAGCAATGGTTTGCTGACTGATAGCTGGTAGTTAGCTGGCTAGCTTCAGTTGAGGGATTCCAGATTCAAAGTAAATATAAATACTTTGGAAAAAAAAAAGCAGATCCGCGCTACATTGGGTGGGTTGCAGGAGAGTATTTAGATGTTGAGGTTTAGCAAAATGTTTTAAAAGATATGCGAAGAAAAATATGTTAAAAAAAAGGTATATACAAAGGACACGACAAGACGTCTGACTTCTACGCCATCTTGGCTTACTGAGGTACAGCCTACAGTGTTGTCTGAAATGTAATTTTAGGAATGCCCATCTATGTTGTAGGTCTACCATTTGTAAAACACCAAAAAAGACTGCCAGTTCAGACATGACCAAAAAATATGTCCAAAAGATGTCGTGCTGTTCTTACGGGGGTGTTTTCTACCATGTCGACCTGTTCTTATGGGGGTGTATTCTACCATGTCGGCTTGTTCTTATGGGGGTGTTTTCTACATTGTCGACCTGTTCTTATGGGGGTGTTTTCTACCATGTCGGCTTGATCTTACGGGGGTGTATTCTACTGTCGGCCAACAATGGATTTTTATGAATGCCCATCCATTTGGTAGGTCCACTGTTTGCAAAACAGGCCTTTTCATCAACTTTATTAGCTCTGATTCCTGTGACTAATCAATTTGTCTAATTAAGCTCTTAATTTCAGCTACCCAACTTCATCAGGAGGAGTTATCCTGAGCCTATTTTCAAAGAGTTAACACAGCTTAGTAAAACATTGAAGGATACAAACTTGAAACCACTGATCATGACAATATAGCCCACGGGATGAATCTCCTGGACAGCAGTGACTAGCCTGGTTATCCAGTCCATATTGTCTATTTTAGTTTGACCTGTCCTGTTTTTAGAATATGTTGTTTGTGAAGTGTCAGCTCATTTTTTATGTGATTGGGCGTCATTTAGGTTAGGCTATTTGATCGGAGAAACCTGATAAAAAAGTTTCCTGAAAAGGCCACATACTCTTTCTACCAAATGTTATATCTGCCGCGTTATATATTTACAGAATGTTGGTGGAGCTCAGCGGTGATGAGACTCTCCAACAACACCCTGGAGAGGAGTGCTGGGAATGGACAAGATAAATATTATGCATCCCTGTCGTTGACAAAGTGGTTACTGCTTATCACAGGGTGGAATCAGAGCTCACCTAAAAGCCCCACTGGTTGAGAGAAATTGTCATTGTTTTTAGGCAGAATTATGTGAGGTTTTCTGTGTTGTTGGATGTGGGTCTTGGTCAGTTTATCTCAGAAATGCTGTCCTCGTCAATCTGCCGCCATAGACCTAATCCTGCCTAATGAGAAGGTTGGCCTTGTGTATCATGTTACTACTACTCCTAAACACAACCCACCATCACAGTGTCTCATGTTAATACTACTCCTAAACACAACCCACCATCACTGTGTATCATGTTAATACTACTCCTAAACACAACCCACCATCACAGTGTCTCATGTTAATACTACTCCTAAACACAACCCACCATCACAGTGTCTCATGTTAATACTACTCCTAAACACAACCCACCATCACTGTGTCTCATGTTAACACTACTCCTAAACACAACCCACCATCACAGTGTCTCATGTTAATACTACTCCTAAACACAACCCACCATCACTGTGTCTCATGTTAATACTACTCCTAAGCACAACCCACCATCACTGTGTCTCATGTTAATACTACTCCTAAACACAACCCACCATCACTGTGTCTCATGTTAATACTACTCCTAAAGCTCTTATGAAGCATCAACTCATCACTCTCAATCTTACTGTCACTCTGTTGCTCTCAGAGCTCTTAAAATAGCATAAAGTCTTCATGTGAAACAACATGTACAATGTACTTCCCATCTTTTGTAGCACACAATATAGCTCAGTATTTGTCAAGGGGGCCAATCATATTGATTGTGACTGTAAATCCAACAATTAGATTAATATGTAAAAATACATGTATACTCACACACACACACACACACACACACACCACACATGCACACACACACACAGTCATACTTGACCCTGTTATACTTTGATAGTGAACATGACCCTATTGAATGGAGATCTGGGTTTTACTGTTGAAACCACAGTCCAGGGTCAGTATTCACAAAGTGTATCAGAGTAGGAGAGCTGATCTGGGATCAGTTTAGCCTTTTAGATCATAATTATATGGACCGTCTGAGACACTTTATGAATACAGGCCCTGATGTAACAACCAAAACACAGTTCAATATAAACCAACAAGTACAAAGATACAGGAAGTCATGTGATGTTTGGCTAAAAACATCAAAACAAAACTATTTTTCAAGATATCGTCAAGTGTACTTACAGAGTGAAGTGAAGAGGAGAGGTCTTGAACAGTTAGTCAACTTACTGTCACTGCGTGGAAACAAGAAGTAGTCTACTGTAAGTATTAGTAGAAGCAGGCGTAGTCTAAGTGTGAGTTCTGTGGTTGACACATTTTAAAGAAGCCTAGTCAGGTCATTAACATGCAGGAACAACATGTCACATAAGGGATGTTACTGTATCTAAATAGAAAATGGTCTAAAGTCAGAATACTGTAGTTACATTTCTTTATTTGAGGAGTGGACCTACATGTTTTACAAGAGAAAAAATGTGACCCATTCCCATCACTCCTCATCAGCTGGTACTGAAGGTTCCAGAACAGATGAAAAGGGAGTATCTTTGGTACCAGTGTTCTAGACTAGAGCTCTCCCTACTGACATCTCAACATTACTGCAGCTGTCATGTACTGTCATGTTGTGTCTTGTCTCTGTCCTTTCCCTTCACCCTGTCTCCCTCTGCTGGTCGTTGTTAGGTTACCTTTTCTCCCCCAATTTCCACCAGCTGTGCCTTGTCTCCTCCTAACCACCTCGTCACCCCGTTTCCCACCTGTTCCCTTTTTCCCTCTGATTAGGTCCCTATATCTCTCTCTGTTTTTGTTCCTGTCCTTGTCGGATTCTTGTTTGTTGTGTTTCATGCCTGAACCAGACTGTCGTCATGTTTGCTGTAACCTTGTCTTGTCCTGTCGGAATCTGCCGGTCCGTCTGAGCCTACCTATGTTTGGTAATTAAAGAAGCTCTGTTTAAGTTAATTCGCTTTTGGGTCCTCATTCACGCACCGTAACAGAAGAATCCGACCAAGAATGGACCCAGCGACTTCGGATCCTCTCCACTCAGCCGTCGGGATCCAGGGAGCGATGCTAGGCAGACACGAGCAGGAAGTGTCTGCTGCTCGACATGCCGTTGAGACCCTGGCCACCCAAGTCTCCAACCTCACAGAACAGGTTCACCATCTCCGCCTCGATCCACCGGCCACTTCCAGGGCTTTCGAATCTCCGGAGCCCAGAATCAATAACCCGCCGTGTTACTCTGGGGAGCCCACTGAATGCCGCTCGTTCCTCACCCAGTGTGATATTGTGTTTTCTCTCCAGCCCAACACTTACTCCAGGAGCACTGCTCGTGTCGCCTACGTCATATCTCTCCTTATTGGACGGGCTCGTGAGTGGGGCACGGCAATCTGGGAGGCAAGGGCTGAGTGTACTAACCAGTATCAGGACTTTAAGGAGGAGATGATACGGGTTTTTGATCGATCTGTTTTTGGGGAGGAGGCTTCCAGGGCCCTGTCTTCCCTATGTCAAGGCAATCGATCCATAACAGACTACTCTATTGAGTTTCGCACTCTTGCTGTCTCCAGTGGCTGGAACGAGCCGGCCTTGCTCGCTCGTCTTCTGGAGGGTCTCCGCGCAGAGGTAAAGGATGAGATTCTCTCCCGGGAGGTTCCTTCCAGCGTGGATTCCTTGATTGAACTCGCTATTCGCATTGAGCGACGGGTTGATCTTCGTCACCGAGCTCGTGGAAAGGAGCTCGCGCTCTCCGTCGCCCCCCTCTCCGCATCACTACCATCTTCCTCTGCCGGCTCGGGTGCTGAGCCCATGCAGCTGGGAGGTATCCGCATCTCGACTAAGGAGAGGGAACGGAGAATCACCAACCGCCTCTGTCTCTATTGCGGTTCCGCTGGTCATTTTGTCACTTCATGTCCAGTAAAAGGCCAGAGCTCGTCAGTAAGCGGAGGGCTACTGGTGAGCGCTACTACTCCTGTCTCTCCTTCGAGATCCTGCAGGGAGCCAGGTTTTTCACTAAGTTGGACCTTCGTAACGCTTACCATCTCGTGCGCATCAGGGAGGGGGACGAGTGGAAGACGGCGTTTAACACTCCGTTAGGGCACTTTGAATACCGGGTTCTTCCTTTCGGCCTCGCTAACGCTCCAGCTGTCTTTCAGGCATTAGTCAATGATGTCCTGAGAGACATGCTGAACATCTTTGTTTTCGTTTACCTTGACGATATCCTGATTTTTTCACCGTCACTCCAGATTCATGTTCAGCACGTTCGACGTGTCCTCCAGCGCCTTTTAGAGAATTGTCTTTTTGTGAAGGCTGAGAAGTGCACTTTTCATGCCTCCTCCGTCACATTTCTCGGTTCTGTTATTTCCGCTGAAGGCATTAAGATGGATCCCGCTAAAGTCCAAGCTGTCATTGATTGGCCCGTCCCTAAGTCACGCGTCGAGCTGCAGCGCTTTCTCGGCTTCGCGAACTTCTATCGTCGTTTCATCCGTAATTTCGGTCAGGTGGCAGCTCCTCTCACAGCCCTTACTTCTGTCAAGACGTGCTTTGAGTGGTCCGTTTCCGCCCAGGGAGCTTTTGATCTCCTCAAGAATCGTTTTACATCCGCTCCTATCCTTGTTACACCTGACGTCTCTAGACAGTTCGTTGTCGAGGTTGACGCGTCAGAGGTGGGCGTGGGAGCCATTCTTTCTCAGCGCTCCCTCTCTGACGACAAGGTCCACCCATGCGCGTATTTTTCTCATCGCCTGTCGCCGTCGGAACGTAACTATGATGTGGGTAACCGCGAACTGCTCGCCATCCGGTTAGCCCTAGGCGAATGGCGACAGTGGTTGGAGGGGGCGACCGTTCCTTTTGTCGTTTGGACTGACCATAGGAACCTTGAGTACATCCGTTCTGCCAAACGACTTAATGCGCGTCAGGCGCGTTGGGCGCTGTTTTTCGCTCGTTTCGAGTTCGTGATTTCTTATCGTCCGGGCTCTAAGAACACCAAGCCTGATGCTTTGTCTCGTCTCTTCAGTTCTTCAGTAGCCTCCACTGACCCCGAGGGGATTCTCCCTGAGGGGCGTGTTGTCGGGTTGACTGTCTGGGGAATTGAGAGGCAGGTAAAACAAGCGCTCACTCACACTCCGTCGCCGCGCGCTTGTCCTAGGAACCTTCTTTTCGTTCCCGTTCCTACTCGTCTGGCCGTTCTTCAGTGGGCTCACTCTGCCAAGTTAGCCGGCCACCCTGGCGTTCGGGGTACGCTTGCTTCCATTCGCCAGCGTTTTTGGTGGCCCACCCGGGAGCATGACACGCGTCGTTTCGTGGCTGCTTGTTCGGTCTGCGCGCAGACTAAGTCCGGTAACTCTCCTCCTGCCGGCCGTCTCAGGCCGCTTCCTATTCCCTCTCGACCGTGGTCTCACATCGCCTTAGATTTTGTCACCGGACTGCCTTCGTCAGCGGGGAAGACTGTTATTCTTACGGTTGTCGATAGGTTCTCTAAGGCGGCTCATTTCATTCCCCTTGCTAAGCTTCCTTCTGCTAAAGAGACGGCACAAATCATCATCGAGAATGTTTTCAGAATTCATGGCCTTCCGTCAGACGTCGTTTCGGACAGAGGTCCGCAATTCACGTCTCAATTTTGGAGGGAGTTTTGCCGTTTGATTGGGGCTTCCGTCAGTCTCTCTTCCGGCTTTCACCCCCAGTCTAACGGTCAAGCAGAACGGGCCAATCAGACTATTGGTCGCATCTTACGCAGTCTTTCTTTTCGCAACCCTGCGTCTTGGTCAGAACAGCTCCCCTGGGCAGAATACGCCCACAACTCGCTTCCTTCGTCTGCGACCGGGCTATCTCCTTTTCAGAGTAGCCTCGGGTACCAGCCTCCGCTGTTCTCATCTCAGTTCGCCGAGTCCAGCGTCCCCTCCGCTCAGGCTTTTGTCCAACGTTGCGAGCGCACCTGGAAGAGGGTCAGGTCTGCACTTTGCCGTTATAGGACGCAGACTGTGAGGGCTGCTAATAAGCGTAGAACTAAGAGTCCTAGATATTGTCGCGGTCAGAGAGTTTGGCTCTCCACTCAGAACCTTCCCCTTAAGACGGCTTCTCGCAAGTTGACCCCGCGGTTCATTGGTCCGTTCCGTTTTTCTCGGGTCATTAATCCTGTCGCAGTTCGACTTCTTCTTCCGCGATACCTTCGTCGCGTCCACCCGGTCTTCCATGTCTCCTGCATCAAGCCCGTCCTTCGCGCCCCCGCTCGTCTTCCCCCCCCCCCCCCCCATCCTTGTCGAGGGCGCACCCATCTACAGGGTCCGTAGAATTTTGGACATGCGTCCTCGGGGCCGTGGTCACCAGTACCTCGTAGATTGGGAGGGGTACGGTCCTGAGGAGAGGAGTTGGGTTCCCTCTCGGGACGTGCTGGACCGTGCGCTGATCGAGGATTTCCTCCGTTGCCGCCAGGTTTCCTCCTCGAGTGCGCCAGGAGGCGCTCGGTGAGTGGGGGGGTACTGTCATGTACTGTCATGTTGTGTCTTGTCTCTGTCCTTTCCCTTCACCCTGTCTCCCTCTGCTGGTCGTTGTTAGGTTACCTTTTCTCCCCCAATTTCCACCAGCTGTGCCTTGTCTCCTCCTAACCACCTCGTCACCCCGTTTCCCACCTGTTCCCTTTTTCCCTCTGATTAGGTCCCTATATCTCTCTCTGTTTTTGTTCCTGTCCTTGTCGGATTCTTGTTTGTTGTGTTTCATGCCTGAACCAGACTGTCGTCATGTTTGCTGTAACCTTGTCTTGTCCTGTCGGAATCTGCCGGTCCGTCTGAGCCTACCTATGTTTGGTAATTAAAGAAGCTCTGTTTAAGTTAATTCGCTTTTGGGTCCTCATTCACGCACCGTAACAGCAGCATCCAGGCTACATATGTCCCTACAAGTCCAATGAAAATACACTCAATTTAAGATTATATAACATTTGAAAATGTAAATATATATATATATATAGAATAAACCAGGCACACACATAAAAATACTGTGATATTGGGAGTTATATTGAACTGGCGGTTGTATTGAGTGAGCTAGTGAGCTCAGATAGCTTGTTAGCTACATGAAGTGGCTGTTATTCGGTGATAAACAAGCATTTTTGTGCATCACACAGCTACTCTGAATGTACTGGATTGTGAACAATATGATGTGCTGCTGCTGAATTACAGCAAGACCCTATAGTTAGCTTGTGAGCAAGCTAGTTAGCTAACTTTTAGCTATCATCGTTAGCTAGCTAGCTAGAAACAACAGACAACAGTGAGCTGTCATTATGCCAAGGCCAAGGCAAGCTGCTCTGTATATCCACTGTGTTCTTGTGTGAAAGAGATGTCTTCAGCTCACTGATCTACAGAACAACGGACCCAAAGTAAACCCTGACATGAATATAACTAAGTGTCTTTCTGTCTGGGATTATTGTCCTATTGTGTCTGCATGATGTGTGTTTTTGGAAAATGACAATGAACAGTTTTTCATGTAATTGGTTATTGCTTCGTTATTGATATTTTATTGTGTGATTTTTTTATATATATTTTTTGCATTTTTATAATAACAAAATATTTTCTTCCTTAAAAAATGCATTGTTAGTTAAGCTCTTGTCAGTAATCGTTTCACAGTAAGGTTGTATTAAGGCGCATGTGATAAATACAATTAGATTTGATTTGTGTGTTTAGGTACTGGACATTGCTCCCTCTGACACTGGGTTTCTGAACCTCTAAAAGTCTAAGCCGTTTTGGGGGATTCTACTAAGCTGACATATGAAAAATCGAGCACACGGCCATGCAATCTCTGTTAACTAACATTGGGAGTAGAATGGCTTTACTGAAGAGCTCAGTGACTTTCAAAGTGGCACCGTCAAAGAATGCCACCTTGACAACAAGTCAGTTTATCAAATTTCTTCAGTGCTAGAGCTGCCCCGGTCAACTTTAAAAGCTGTTATTGTGAAGTGGAAACGAATAGGAGCAACAACTGCTCTCCCTCGAAGTGGTAGGCCACACAAGTTCATAGAACAGGCCGTGTGCTGAAGCGCGTAACAATTGTCTGTCCTCGGTTGCAACACTCACTTCAGAGTTCCAAACTGCCTCTGGATGCAACTTCAGCACAGGAACTGTTAGTCCGGCGCTTCAGGAAATGGGTTTCCATGGCCGAGCAGCTACACTCAAGCCTAAGACCACCATGTTCAATGCCAGGCGTCAGCTGCAGTGGTGTAAAGCAGACATTGGACTCTGGAGCAGTGGAAACGTGTTCTCTGGATTGATGAATAACGCTTCACCATCTGGCAGTCAGAAGGACAAATCTGGTTTAGCGGGTGCCTGGAGAATGCTACCTGCCCCAATATATAGTGCTAACCAATGGTGACCATCATTCAGGGCAGAGCCCCACCTGTTTTGAGCCCCACCTGTTTAACTAAAGAAATGTTGCCTGTTTTGCATGTTATTTTGGCATTACTATGTCTCAAATATCAGTTTACAAACATTGTAAAAAAAATAATCATTGAGTTAATAAAGCCGCATACAATCATGGCCTCTTTTTTTGTTTTCTTCAGGAAGGTAGCTCCAAAATGCAGGTGTTTCAGCAAAGCTTAGTTATTTCAGTGGTGGTGGGGCAGCCAGCGGAAAATGAGGAGCGTAGGCGTGGGTAATGTTCTCTAGTCGCGCTGTGATTGGCTCAGTGTTCTGTCACTCATGGGGACACTACGTCACCACAAAATCTACGGGGAGATCTCAAAAATTCAAGCATCTTAGGTGCTGCCATAGATTTACATTAGAAGTGCCCATCCAAGAAGGCTCAAGGTGGTTGGCCACAGATATAATGGCGTCAAATGATGTCAACATCATACTTTCAAAATATTAGCTAGCAAGCTAGACAAGCAGTCATCATCTTCAATCAAGTTGACAATCTACTGGGAAATCCTTATCAATCCTTGTCATATGAAGAGAAATTATAGATAAAATGTATCGGTGCTCATCGGCCAATAGAGATGAACATTACACAACAAGTTGGAAATCAACAATGAGGGGTTTGAAAGAAATCAGTGGATGACTGCAAGCGTTGCAAAGCAATAACCAGCCTGCTATTGAGTGGAGTGGGAGTGTGGTCCACTCATAATGGGATTAATAAGCATAATCCCAATAGTACAATGGAACCAACAGCATTTTCCCAAAAGTATAAACTCCTAAAGATTAAGCTAAATAATTGAAAGCACATCTCACATAGTTGAAGGCATTTAGACAGCATTATGTTTCATCCCACCTCTCACCTGGAGCCTCTCCAAGGCGACAGCGGCCATGTTGGTATTCCTGATGTTGACAAAGGCACATAATCTCATGCAGAACAATGATACTCCATCTCCCCACACCTACAGTAAAGGACATTGAATTTGAATGTACAATAATGATGATTCTCATTCCAACTCAGCAGACAGAGATAAATGTAATAGTATTAGAATGTACAATAATGATGATTCTCATTCCAACTCAGCAGACAGAGATAAATGTCATAGTATTAGAATGTACAATAATGATGATTCTCATTCCAACTCAGCAGACAGAGATAAATGTCATAGTATTAGAATGTACAATAATGATGATTCTCATTCCAACTCAGCAGACAGAGATAAATGTAATAGTATTAGAATGTACAATAATGATGATTCTCATTCCAACTCAGCAGACAGAGATAAATGTAATAGTATTAGAATGTACAATAATGATGATTCTCATTCCAACTCAGCAGACAGAGATAAATGTAATAGTATTAGAATGTACAATAATGATGATTCTCATTCCAACTCAGCAGACAGAGATAAATGTAATAGTATTAGAATGTACAATAATGATGATTCTCATTCCAACTCAGCAGACAGAGATAAATGTCATAGTATTAGAATGTACAATAATGATGATTCTCATTCCAACTCAGCAGACAGAGATAAATGTAATAGTATTAGAATGGGGGACCGGCGGCCATTTTGAGTGAACCATTTCAAGTGTTAATGTTATGTTACTTGATGATTATCACACCATGTCAGAAACAAAGAAACTCACAGCAAGAGAAACCAAGCAGTGGATGTGCTGGTAGCCTAGCGGTTATGAGTGTAGGGCCAGTAACAGAAAGGTTGCTGGTTCAAATCCCTAAGCCAAATAGGTGAAAAAAACAGCCAGTGTGCCCTTGAGCAAAGCACTTAACCCTACTTGCTCCTGTAAGTCGCTCTGGATAAGAGACTCTATTAATTGACTAATATGTCGTTAGAGATGCAGATACAGAACTAAAACAGATTGAAATGGGGCATGATGGTCATACGTTTTGAAGAGGTCCCATATCTATTTCTCATAGAGGTCCGTGGTGACATTCCCCACCCAGAGAGAGGGACAAGGGGACCTGAGGTAGGGAAGGACCATGGTCAGAATAAATCCATTAAAGCAACCTTATAACAACACAACATTACGGTTCTAAATGGCCCAAGGGGCTCTGGTCGAAAGTAGTTCACTATATAGGAATATGGTGCTATTTGAGACTGTCTATAGAACCTAAAAATATAGGGATGCATATTCACATTAAAGTATGTATTATTTAGATGTGGATTAACCAAACAACAGACTGGGTGTGTTTTCAGTGAACTAAGCTGGTCTGCAATGATGAGATAACCTTGTCTGAGACCTGGAGATTCATGTTAGCTAACAGGAGCTAATGTCTAGAATTTAACTCAATGGACTAGCATGGTCTAGAATCACAGTAACAACCCAGGTATGATACCCAGAGTTAAACATACATCACCCAGTAGAGTCCCAAGGGGAGGAGAGGTCCATCACTGGAGTCCTGAGGGGAGGAGAGGTCCACCACTGGAGTCCTGAGGGGAGGAGAGGTCCACCATTGGAGTCCTGAGGGGAGGAGAGGTCCACCAATTGAGTCATGAGGGGAGGAGAGGTCCACCACTGGAGTCCTGAGGGGAGGAGAGGTCCACCATTGGAGTCCTGAGGGGAGGAGAGGTCCACCACTGGATTCCTGAGGGGAGGAGAGGTCCACCACTGGAGTCCTGAGGGGAGGAGAGGTCCACCACTGGAGTCCTGAGGGGAGGAGAGGTCCACCACTGGAGTCCTGAGAGGGGAGCCTACACTGTGTTAAACTTCTCCAGCAGCAACAACCACTGCACTTCCTCAAACCCCAGATCCTACAGGAGAAAAAGAGAGACACACAGAGACACACACAGACACACAGAGACACACAGAGAGAGAGAGAGAAGACCTCAGCTTCGAACACATTGAGTTATCCAACTCCATTACCCTGGAGCCTGACCCCTGTCTCCCCTCACCATCATCTGCAGGACCGTGCAGTGGAGGACTCATCTCAGTCCTGATCCAGCTTTAACACCTGATCCATGCCCCTTTCTGCCTCGCCATACAGCTGGAGAGAGAATAGGGGAGGGAGAGGAGGTAGAGGGGAGGGAGAGAGAGGATGGGGGAGAATGGAGAGGAAGCGAAAGAGAGAAGGGGGGAAGAGAGGGGGGGATAAGGTGAGTGGGGAGAGGGAGAAGAGATTGAGAGTCAGATTTCACCGACAGACACACACACACACTCACACACACAGACATACACACACTGTCAGCAATGTCCACGTTCACAGTAGAGAGCTCAGACACTGACTTTCAACCCCATATGTGTACTCCCCTTGAGGAAGTATCCCTTTGGCCAATCAGGGGCGAGCTGGATGGACTTCTTAGCATCTGATAGGGCCAGAGCCGGTCCTGACCTTCCAGGGGCCCTAAGTAAAAATCTGCTCAGGGGCCCTCCCACCTGACCTGTGAGTCATGTTTACCATTTACCATTGCCACACACACCTGACACCCCAAGGCTCCCACTACAATAAGTAGACCTATACAGAACAGAATGAGATATAAACAAACAAGATTTATTGAATGTAATATTTTCTATAGAATCTTAAAATAAGTGAATATTAATATTAACATAAATACAACATTTTGGAAAATATCAAATGTAGAAATTAGTCCAGTCCTCACAATATTATTCCATTAGCTTTGTCTATACAATGTAAATATAAGCCTATAGGCTAAGGCTGCAGCTATATGTCTCAAAATAGTACAATAAAACCTATACAGCTGTGTGATTAACTTTGGTTCCCTCTACAGCTTAGGCATTGTCAGTATCAGCATGGGCACCAGTCTATCTGGACTGTCTGGAGGAAATTGAGAGAGCATGTCACATAGTTAGTGAAGCAGTCAGTCATTTACACACATGCACTTCTGCCATACAA
Organism: Oncorhynchus clarkii lewisi; assembly: GCF_045791955.1. Taxonomy (NCBI): domain Eukaryota; kingdom Metazoa; phylum Chordata; class Actinopteri; order Salmoniformes; family Salmonidae; genus Oncorhynchus; species Oncorhynchus clarkii. Next base: position 9,431,725 of record NC_092159.1, read on the forward strand.
TCTTAAATGTTACTAAGTGTGTAAACTTTTCAATGTTTGAATTAAAATCTTACCATCACAATATTCCTCTTCTGCACTTTCTTGAGGCAAAATCATCAATGAAGTCATCATAGGACATTTGTTTCCCCACGTCATGACTCATGCTCATGATGGCCAGACCACTCAAACGTTCCTGTGACACAGAAGACCTCAGGTAGCTTTGGATGAGCTTTCATTTTGAAAAGCTCCTCTCTGCCGAGACTACTGTTACTGGTAGGTTGACTGCAATTCTTAGCGCCATCCAGAGGTTAGGAGAGAGTTCCTCCAGGTTGTTCTCACAGAGAAAGGAAAGCAGCTCAAAGGCAGTCAGTCATCTTGTCTGATGGCAGATCAGGTACATTCTGAATCTTGTCTGAGTTTGTCCGATGAACTCCTGAATGCTAGGTTTCTTTCAGCCAGAGACTGGGTGATGATACTTATGAAACGTGTAAGGACATCTCGCCATCTCTTTCTTTCAGCTTCCAAAATGGTCATTTGTATCTGGTCAAGAGTCTGTCCCCGACTTAGGCGCAGATCAAGTTCTCTCCACTTAATCATATTGCTTGTGTGTTCAGGACTACCCTCATGGTGTTTCAGAATGGCGTTGATATTTGACCAGTCATTCTTCCTTTATTATTTTGTAGTCTTTTGTAGAACAGAGATTACAGCAAAACAATACACAGCATTGTGTTTAATTGAGTATGAAAGCCATCTCCTGGTAATCTTTTCCCCATTTAGTCATCTCCTGGTAATATTTTCCCCATTTAGTCATCTCCTGGTAATCTTTTCCCCATTTAGTCATCTCCTGGTAATCTTTTCCCCATTTATTCATCTCCTGGTAATCTTTTCCCCATTTAGCCATCTCCTGGTAATCTTTTCCCCATTTAGCCATCTCCTGGTAATCTTTTCCCCATTTAGTCATCTCCTGGTAATATTTTCCCCATTTAGTCATCTCCTGGTAATCTTTTCCCCATTTAGTCATCTCCTGGTAATCTTTTCCCCATTTAGCCATCTCCTGGTAATCTTTTCCCCATTTAGTCATCTCCTGGTAATATTTTCCCCATTTAGTCATCTCCTGGTAATATTTTCCCCATTTAGTCGTCTCCTGGTAATCTTTTCCCCATTTAGCCATCTCCTGGTAATCTTTTCCCCATTTAGCCATCTCCTGGTAATCTTTTCCCCATTTAGTCATCTCCTGGTAATATTTTCCCCATTTAGTCATCTCCTGGTAATATTTTCCCCATTTAGCCATCTCCTGGTAATCTTTTCCCCATTTAGTCATCTCCTGGTAATCTTTTCCCCATTTAGCCATCTCCTGGTAATCTTTTCCACATTTAGCCAGCTCCTGGTAATCTTTTCCCCATTTAGCCAGTTCCTGGTAATCTGTTCCACATTTAGCCAGCTCCTGGTAATCTTTTTCCCATTTAGCCAGCTCCTTGTAATCTGTTCCCCATTTAGCCAGTTCCTGGTAATCTTTTCCCCATTTAGCCAGTTCCTGGTAATCTTTCCCCCATTTAGCCAGCTCCTTGTAATCTGTTCCCCATTTAGCCAGCTCCTGGTAATCTTTTTTTTCACTGTTGTCCAGTTAGCAGTTATCAAACTTAATAGATAGTTGTATTTCACTCTCACTTTTGTATGGCACAAAGTAACAGAACACAGACCTGGAAGTGGCTGGTAATCAAGCAAGACATAGACAGACCAAGAGATGCACTGCCCAGCTAGGATAACAAGACAGACAGACTAGAGACAGATGCACTGCAAGCTAGGATAACAAGACAGACAGACTAGAGACAGATGCACTGCCCAGCTAGGATAACAAGACAGACAGACTAGAGACAGATGCACTGCAAGCTAGGATAACAAGACAGACAGACTAGAGACAGATGCACTGCAAGCTAGGATAACAAGACAGACAGACTAGAGACAGATGCACTGCAAGCTAGGATAACAAGACAGACAGACTAGAGACAGATGCCCTGCAAGCTAGCACATCAACTTAACATTACTGTTATTTGCTGACATCAAACTTGGAGAGGAGAGAACACAGGTTTTCCTGATTGCTGTTCCCGCAATTCACTCGCATTCTCATTGTATTTTTTCTCTCTTTTCGTGACCAGTAGGATAGTTCTGCTTCATCCTCATTGAAGTTGTAAACATTGACACTCGCTTTGACACGAGGGGGAGGCGGGGCCCTTGCGTAACTTGCAGGGTCCTACGAAACTTGCATAGTGAGCGTATAGGGCCGCCCGGCTCTGGATAGGGTAGAGGGGTAGAGCTCCAGACATCAGTAGCAGTATAAACCATATTCCCAAAGAACCAAAGAAATACAAGAAATTAGATCAAAGTAGAAATAGTCCACCTAGCAAAACACACACACACACACACACACACACACACACACACACACACACACACATGCAGGCATCCAAATGCACACACCCATACAATGTCTGAACTAAAAAATAATCAATTTATTTGTTGTCTAACTTTGAGCTTATTTCCAACATGATGCTTATACTGTATTCAACATATCTAAAATACGTAATAATCAATCATGAATAATTTTTAAATAAAACAAGCAATATCATGACACTGAACAATATAGTATTACATAATATAAAATATAAAATGACCAGTAATGACTGACAGCAATACAAAGTAAAACATATTTTAAAACATCAGGAACAACTCCAGAGATACAAATATTTAAAATCTCTTGTCAATATTATTCATGTTTGTGTCACTAAAACAAGCCAATAGTTTATATGTTAAAAAAATCAGGATTTGGCTAAATCCAATAGAAAAGATAAGCAATACAATCTACAGATAGTAAACAGATAAGTACACAAGAACAGTAGGCCAGTTCAGGAAGGAAACCTGAGTGTCCAATTAGAGACTAGTATCATTCACCACCATCTTATTCTGTGGTCTATTAAACTGACCGGGTCTGATCTCACATCATTCTGCTGCTGCTGTTACTGTTACTCTACTCTGGCTTCTTGTCCTCCGTTGACTCTGTTACTGTTACTCTACTCTGGCTTCTTGTCCTCCGTTGACTCTGCTGCTGCTATTGTTACTCTACTCTGGCTTCTTGTCCTCCGTTGACTCTGCTACTGTTACTCTACTCTGGCTTCTTGTCCTCTGTTGACTCTGCTACTGTTACTCTACTCTGGCTTCTTGTCCTCTGTTGACTCTGCTATTGTTACTCTACTCTGGCTTCTTGTCCTCCGTTGACTCTGCTACTGTTACTGTTACTCTACTCTGGCTTCTTGTCCTCCGTTGACTCTGCTACTGTTACTGTTACTCTACTCTGGCTTCTTGTCCTCTGTTGACTCTGCTGCTGCTATTGTTACTCTACTCTGGCTTCTTGTCCTCCGTTGACTCTGCTACTGTTGCTCTACTCTGGCTTCTTGTCCTCCGTTGACTCTGCTACTGTTACTGTTACTCTACTCTGGCTTCTTGTCCTCCGTTGACTCTGCTACTGTTACTGTTACTCTACTCTGGCATCTTGTCCTCCGTTGACTCTGCTACTGCTACTGTTACTCTACTCTGGCATCTTGTCCTCCGTTGACTCTGCTACTGTTACTCTACTCTGGCTTCCTGTCCTCCGTTGACTCTGCTACTGTTACTCTACTCTGGCTTCTTGTCCTCCGTTGACTCTGCTGCTGTAACTAGCTGTTTCTCGCTATGCTGCTGATGTCTGATATAATGTATTCTTTGTAAGTGCTCGCTAGCTGTGTTGGAACCTCGCCCGCATCGTTCAATATGCTCATGTTACAATGTTTGGCTCCTGCGGTGATGTGATTGATTGTGAGGATCAACGATGTTGCTGCTCTGTTGTCAGTCCATAGCCAGCTACAAACTAGCTAGCTAAGTAGAAATAGCATCGAGAGTAACCTATCATACTGCCTACTTGTTTGTTCCCAATATCAGCTTTTGAGCTGAGTCAGTGCACTCCGTGAACCATCATGGAGAATTATCACTCATCCATACAAGGAGGAAGTAGCCTCAACCATGTGGCTATACAGTGAGTGAGAAGCAATGTTTTCTGATCATGAGCAGGAGAGTAGCTCCTCCCACCACCCCAGCCTCCACCTGTTAGGTTCTGTGTTCCTGCTGGGGGAGTGGTATAGTTTACTGCTACCCTGAAGGAGCAGAGCCTATATCGCCAAGACTCACACTATTCATTTGCTAATAAAGAGTTACAAGTATTTCTATGTGAAATGTAATAAAATCTGGAAATGGCAAAATCTTATAGAAAAATAGCAGAAGCACAATCTATCCCATTGATCATCTATATACATACTGTATTGATCATCTATATACATACTGTATTGATCATCTATATACATACTGTATTGATCATCGATATACATACTGTATTGATCATCTATATACATACTGTATTGATCATCGATATACATACTGTATTGATCATCGATATACATACTGTATTGATCATCTATATACATACTGTATTGATCATCGATATACATACTGTATTGATCATCGATATACATACTGTATTGATCATCTATATACATACTGTATTGATCATCTAGACACATACTGTATTGATCATCTATATACATACTGTATTGATCATCTATATACATACTGTATTGATCATCTAGACACATACTGTATTGAGCATCTATATACATACTGTATTGATCATCGATATACATACTGTATTGATAATCTATACACATACTGTATTGATCATTTATCATCTATATACATACTGTATTGATAATCTATACACATACTGTATTGATCATTTATCATCGATATACATACTGTATTGATAATCTATACACATACTGTATTGATCATTTATCATCTATATACATACTGTATTGATCATCTAGACACATACTGTATTTATCATTAGGAGAACAATCTAAATTCCAGCATTCACTCAGAAGTTAAAGCTCATTGTCTCAAACCTTCTAGACTATAAAGCATTATGATAGTAAGAGAATAGCATTGTGAGGCCTAGCTTTGGTTTGATGCTGTTGCTCTTCAGTCCAGGTTCTGTTTTGGTTCTCTTCAGTCCAGGTTCTGTTTTGGTTCTCTTCAGTCCAGGTTCTGTTTTGGTTCTCTTCAGTCCAGGTTCTGTTTTGGTTCTCTTCAGTCCAGGTTCTGTTTTGGTTCTCTTCAGTCCAGGTTCTGTTTTGGTTCTCTTCAGTCCAAATTCTGTGGTGGTTCTCTTCAGTCCAGGTTCTTTTATGGTTCTCTTCAGTCCAGGTTCTTTTGTGGTTCTCTCCAGTTCTCATAATCGGAGGGCTCAGCATCTATCTGAGGGGCTGTGTCACTGTCCAGGTCCTGTGGTGGTTTGCTCCAGTTCTCATAATCGGAGGGCTCAGCATCTATCTGAGGGGCTGTGTCACTGGGAGAGTCTCTCACATTCTGAAAGAAGACACTGAATGAGCACTTTACGAACCCCTTCCTCCAACATTTTTATGTAAATTAATTTGCTTACTGTCAATGGTATTAGGATTGAAATAACTTTGGTTGTTGACATTATTACCTGTGTGTCTGCTGTGGTATCACTTCCTCCTGTGGATCTCCTGTAATGAGGGACAGAGTGAGTTCTGCTCTCTTCTGACCTCTAGTGGAAGTTGATATGTTACTAATACAGTATATGTAAATTAAATCCTCACCTCTTCAGAGTGCAGTAGATGGTGAGTAGCAGAGCTCCAGCAGTCAGGACAGCCCCCACCCCCACCACAGGAACCCAGGGAAACACTGCTGCAGGGTCATGGGTTAATTAATGCATGATGTCAGAATGAAATCTGTAAAATGACAGAGCACCAAAAATAGACAGAATGTGTCATACTTACATATAACATTAATATGGACAGGGATAGTCTCTCTCCCTATAATGCTCAGAGCCTCACAGTAGTATCCCTCTCTGTCCTCAGAGCTGATGTTATGGATGGTGTATCTCTGTCCAAGATGTCTCATCGACCTGTTGTGTTTTGTCTTGTACCAGGTGTATTTGTCCACAGGTGGGTTGGCATCACTGCTGCAGGTCAGAGTCACTGAACTGCCCTCCACTATTTCACCAGAGGGACTGACTGACACTGAGGTGTTCTTTGGGCCGTCTGGATAACATCGTGAAAGTTAGTCTTCTCATTATGAAATGGTGTCAGTTTTTAGAACTGTAAAATCAACCACCATTAATCTAAATGGAATAGTAGCTCTATCTCATGTCTGTTTCACTAAACATCAACCACCATTAATCTAAATGGAATAGTAGCTCTATCTCATGTCTGTTTCACTAAACATCAACAACCATTAATCTACATGGAATAGTAGCTCTATCTCATGTCTGTTTCACTAAACATCAACCACCATTAATCTAAATGGAATAGTAGCTCTATCTCATGTCTGTTTCACTAAACATCAACCACCATTAATCTAAATGGAATAGTAGCTCTATCTCATGTCTGTTTCACTAAACATCAACAACCATTAATCTAAATGGAATAGTAGCTCTATCTCATGTCTGTTTCACTAAACATCAACCACCATTAATCTAAATGGAATAGTAGCTCTATCTCATGTCTGTTTCACTAAACATCAACCACCATTAATCTAAATGGAATAGTAGCTCTATCTCATGTCTGTTTCAACTAAACATCAACCACCATTAATCTAAATGGAATAGTAGCTCTATCTCATGTCTGTTTCAATAAACATCAACCACCATTAATCTAAATGGAATAGTAGCTCTATCTCATGTCTGTTTCAATAAACATCAACCACCATTAATCTAAATGGAATAGTAGCTCTATCTCATGTCTGTTTCAGTAAACATCAACCACCATTAATCTAAATGGAATAGTAGCTCTATCTCATGTCTGTTTCACTAAACATCAACACTGACCAATGATGTATTGGATGATTTTGACAGACTTTAAAGAAGTGTATTTAGTCACACTCACACACTGCAAGAGATTTGATGCCTTTTACAGCACAGTAGAAGCTGTCTTCAGTTTTAAAGTAGAATGTGTATGAGGGGGAGGAGAACTCTTGTACAATCTTACTGTTCCTGTACCAGGTGTAGGTGGGGGTACCAGTCAGAGTACAGGTGGTGCTACAGGTCAGTGTCGTTGACCACCATGTAGTGGTCACCTTCACCTGCAGGTCTGGAGTAGATAACAACATTAAATCCATCAATGACCTGTTGTCTCGTTCAAATGAGGCAGGAGTGGACGTTCTCAAATCATCAATTCAGACATTCCTATTAAATGCATACTTTCACATTTATATTATTTAAATACAAATCAAGACAATTTTCCATAACAAATTAAACAGATTAGCATTATATATATAATAGCACTGTACCTGTAACAGACAAAGTGACTCCAGGGCTACCAAAATATTTCCCTCCAGTCTGATTTGTTATAAATCTGAACTTGTACGTAGTTGAGTCACTCTCTCTTAGGTTTGTGATTGTCAGGGTGTGTCCATTCGTCTTATTGCTAAGATACGTCAAACGACCTTTGTAGTCTGGGTCATCACTCAGACTTACAGGACCCTCAGCATTATACTTAGTGAACCAGAAGGTTGTTGTGACTGTATAACCACTGGGATATGTGTAAGAGCTGGACAGCTCCACTGTTGACCCCTTCAACACACAGATACTCTGAGTGGTGTATGTAACACTCCAGCCATCCTGACCGAGTACCACTGAAACACAGTTAGACATCACAAGGACGTTACATTAAGTTCAAGGTCTTGTGACTCACACTAACACTTTGTTCCATAGTTGCTGAGTTGAGACATTGATACTCTTTGGTTGAGTGTGAATGGAAACCACAGAACAGCTTCACTCAGTGAGGTGTGAAAGACAACTGTAGTTTGATAAACAGAGCAACTAAAAGATATGAATGAGACCATACCTGCTACAGACCAGAGAAAGACCACCAACACACTTCCTGCTGTTCTCAAGGCCATTGTTGCATCTCCCACCCTGCAGTCTTAGAAACATAAACAACAACTCACTCTATAGCTGGTGAATAACTCCACCTGATACATTGAAGTATAAACTGTAAATGGGGTACAGGGCCTCATTACTGAAAATGAACCAGGCTCATATTGTGTTGTGTTGTATTGTGCTATATGGTTGTCTATGTGAATACTGTCTGTCTGTAAGTCTATTGCACTATGTATGTAATGTGATGTGTTGCATGTCTGTCTACATCTGTCTATTTAAACTGGCATTTTGTATGATGCAAAAATATTTTCCTAATATATTGTCACGTTCTGACCTTTATTTCCTTTGTTTTGTATTTATTTAGTATGGTCAGGGCGTGAGTTGGGTGGGCAGTCTATGTTTGTTTTTCTATGTTTTGGGGCATTTCTATGTTTCGGCCTAGTATGGTTCTCAATCAGAGGCAGGTGTCATTAGTTGTCTCTGATTGAGAATCATACTTAGGTAGCCTGGGTTGCACTGTTTGTTTGTGGGTGATTGTCTATGTTAGTTGCTTGTGTCAGCACAGTCCTTAGGATAGCGTCACAGTCTTTATTTGTTTATTGTTTTGTATCCAGTGTTCAGTTCTTTCTTAAATTAAACATTCAACATGAACACATACCACGCCGCATTTTGGTCCTCTGATCCTTCTCGCCTCTCCTCTTCAGATGAAGAGGAGGAAGACCGTGACATATATAAAATAGTCATCATCATTAATCATCATTGTTATCATCATCAACAACAACTGACCACCAGGTTCGATGATAGCTTCTATCCCCAAGATGTGAGACTAAACAGAAAGTGACTCACAACCCCCCCCCCCCCCCACACACACACACACTGCCACACAGGCCTTCGCTTTGGCTCCCCCTTCTGTCCTGCTGCTGGCAAACGCCCTTTACTCATCAACACCGGACTTGTTCGTCTTCATTACACAGACCTGGTTCCAATCCCCACTCTATCACTGTATTTATACTCCCTCTGTCATTTGTCTTTGTCCATCATTGTAAATGTTGCTTGTTGTCCTACTATTTCCTGAGTACTTTACTATTTTAATACATTTCAGTAGTTCTAAACCTGCAACTGCCTCCTGACTCTCTACACTTGTGACATACACACACACACACACACACACACACACACAGTCTCTTGAGGGGGGAATGGGTTTTGTCGTGCCCTCTTCACGACTGTGCTTGGTGTGCTTGGACCATGTTAGTTTGTTGGTGATGTGGACACCAAGGAACTTGAAGCTCTCAACCTGCTCCACTACAGCCCCGTCGATGAGAATGGGGGCGTGCTCGTTCCACCTTTTCCTGCAGTCCACAATAATCTCCTTATTCTTGATCACGTTTAGGGAGAGGTTGTTGTCCTTGCACAGCATGGCCAGGTCTCTGACTTCCTCCCTATATGCTGTCTCGTTGTTGTTGATAATCAGGCCGACCACTGTTGTGTCATCAGCAAACTTAATGATGGTGTTAGAGTCGTGCCTGGCCGTGCAGTCATGAGTGAACATGGAGTACAGGAGGGGACTGAGCACGCAACCCTGAGGGGCCCCCGTGTTGAGGATCAGCGTGGCGGATTGGTTGTTACCTAGCCCTACCACCTGGGGGCGGTCCATCAGGAAGTCCAGGATCCAGTTGCAGAGGGAGGTGTTTAGTCCCAGGGTTCTTAACCTTTTATAACTAGGGGGCAGTATTTTCATTTTTGGATAAAAAACGTTCCTGTTTTAAACGGAATATTTTGTCATGACAAGATGCTCGACTATGCATATAATTGACAGCTTTGGATAGAAAACACTCTGACGTTTCCAAAACTGAAAAAATATTGTCTGTGAGTGCAACAGAACTGATGTTACAGGGAAACCCAGATACAAATCCAACCAGGCAGTGCCCCATTTTTTGAAAGCTCTGCATGTCAATGACTCCTTATATGGCCGTGAATGAGCTACGAATGAGCTTACGCTTTCTACGTATTCCCCAAGGTGTCTACAGCATTGTGACATCTTTTTACGCATTTATGTTGAAGAACAGCCGTAAGGGACCACATTTAGCAAGTGGTCACATGACGGCTCCCGCAGAAAATCTTGCGTAAAGTACACAAGTAGCCATTTTTCCAATTGCTTCTACTGAGAAACCAATTGTCCCGATGGATATTTTATCGAATAGATATGTGGAAAACACCTTGAGGATTGATTCTAAACAACGTTTGCCATGTTTCTGTCGATATTATGGAGCTAATTTGGAAAAAAGTTTGGCGTTGTAGTGACTGCATTTTCCGGTCGATTTCTCAGCCAAACGTGAAGAACAAACAGAGCTATTTCGCCTACAAAAATAATATTTTGGGAAAAAAGGAACATTTGCAAACTAGGAGTCTCCTGAGTGAAAACATCCGAAGTTCTTCAAAGGTAAATTATTTAATTTGATAGATTTTCTTATTTTCGTGAAAATGTTGCCTGCTGGTAGCAGAGCCTAGCCATAGCATTATGCCATGATAAACTTACACAAATGCTTGTCTAGCGTTGGCTGTAAAGCATATTTTGAAAATCTGAGATGACAGTGTGATTAACAAAAGGCTAAGCTGTGTCTCAATATATTTCATTTGTGATTTTCATGAATAGGAAGATTTTCTAGGAAGATTTATGTCCGCTGCGTTATGCTAATTAGTTTGAGGCTGCGTTACGCTCCCGCATGCGGGTTTGAGAGTCATGAGCTTAGTGATGAGCTTTGAGGGCACTATGGTGTTGAACACTGAACTGTAGTCAATGAATAGCATTCTCACATAAGTGTTCCTTTTGTCCAGGTGTGAAAGGGAAGTGTGGAGTGCAATAGAGATTGCATCATCTGTGGATCTGTTGGCGAGGTATGCAAATTGGAGTGGGTCTAGAGTTTCTGTGATAATGGTGTTGATGTGAGCCATGACCAGCCTTTCAAAGCACTTCATGGCTACAGATGTGAGTGCTACGGGTCGATAGTCATTCAGGCAGGTTACCTTAGTGTTCTTGGGCACAGGGTCTATGGTGGTCTGCTTGAAACATGTTGCTATTACAGACTCAGACTCAGATGTTGAAAATGTCAGTGAAGACACTTGCCAGTTGGTCAGTGCATGCTCAGAGTACACCTCCTCATAATCCGTCTGGCCTTACGATCTTGTGAATGTTGACCTGTTTAAAAGTCTTACTCACATCGGCTGCGGAGTGCATGATCACACAGTCGTCCGGAACAGCATGTTTCAGTGTTACTAGCTTCGAAGCGAGCATAGAAGGAATTTAGCTCAGCTGGTAGGCTCTTGTCGCCGGGCAACTCTCGGCTGTGCTTCACTTTGTAGTCTGTTATAGTTTGCAAGCCCTGCCACATCCGACAAGTGTCGGAGCTGGTGTAGTATGATTCTATCTTAGTTCTGTATTGACGCTTTGCCTGTTTGATGGTTCGGGATTTCTTATAAGCTTTCAGGTTAGAGTCCCGCTCCTTGAAAGCGGCAGCTCTAGCCTTTAGCCCAGTGCAGATGTTGCCTGTCATCCAATGCTGCTGGTTGGGGTATGTACGTACAGTCACTGTGGGGTTGACGCCATCGATGCACTTATTGATGAAGCCAGTGACGACTGTGATGTACTGCTCAATCAGAAGAATCCCGGAACATTTTCCAGTCTGTGTTAGCAAAACAGTCTTGTAGCTTAGCATCTGCTTCATCTGACCACTTTTATATTGACCGAGTCACCGATGCTTCCTGCTTTAATTTTTGCTTCTAAGCAGGAATCAGGAGGATAGAATTATGGTCAGATTTGCCAAATGGAGGGCGAGGTAGAGCTTTGTACGCATCTCTGTGTGTGGAGTAAAGGCGGTCTAGAGTTTTTTTCAATCTGGATGCACATTTAACATGCTGGTGGAAATTAAGTAAAACAGATTTAAGTTTCCCTGCATTAAAGTCCCCGGCCACTAGGAGCGCCGCCTCTGGATGAGAATTTTGCTGTTTGCTCATGACGGTATACAGCTCATTGAGTGCAGTCTTAGTCATCGGTCTGTGGTGGTATGTAGACAGCTATGAAAAATACAGATGAAAACTCTGTAGGTAGATATTGTGGTCTACAGCTTATCATGAGATACTCTACCTCAGGTGGGCAAAACCTTGAGACTTCCTTAGATATCGTGCACCAGCTGTTGTTTACAAATATACATAGACCGCCACCCCTTGTCTTACCAGAGGCTGCTGTTCTATCCTGCCGATACAGTGTATAACCCACCAGCTGTATGTTATTCATGTTGTCATTCAGCCACGACTCGGTGAAACATAAGATATTACAGTTTTTAATGTCCGTTGGTAGGATATATGTGATTTTAGTTTGTCCGATTTATTATCCAGCGATTGTACGTTGGCCAATAATACAGATGGCAATGGCAGATTAGCCAATCGTCAGCGGATCCTCACAAGGCACCCCTATCTCCTTCCGCAAAAACTTTTCCGTCTCTTTCTCCTGCGGGGATGAGGGCCTGTTCAGGTGTCTGGAGTAAATCCCTCTCGTCCAATTCATTAACCTTTCTGATCTCCCCATCCCGGATCCGGGATCGTGAATACAGACTCAAGCTCATTACCATAACGCAACGTTAACTATTCATGAAAATCGCAAATTAAATTAAATTAACCTATTTGCTCTCAAGCTTAGCCTTTTGTTAACAACACTGTCATCTCAGATTTTCAAAATATGCTTCTCAACCATTGCAAAACAAGCATTTGTGTAACAGTATTGATGGCTAACGTAGCATTTAGCGTAGCATTTAGCGTTAGCATTCAGCAGGCAACATTTACACAAAAAAACAGAAAAGCATTCAAATAAAATAATTTACCTTTGAAGAACTTCAGATGTTTTCAATGAGGAGACTCTCAGATAGCAAATGTTCAGTTTTTCCTGAAAGATTATTTGTTTAAGACAAATCGCTCCGTTTTCTGCGTCACGTTTAGCTACGGAAAAAACCCTGTATCCAGGATTGTGTAAATCTATCAGCAAGCTCATTAGCATAACACAACGTTAACTATTCATGAAAATCGAAAATGAAATGAAATTAATCTATTTGCTCTCAAGCTTAGCCTTTTGTTAACAACACTGTCATCTCAGATTTTCAAAATATGCTTTTGAACCATAGCTAAACAAGCATTTGTGTAAGAGTATTGATAGCCTAGCATTGCATTAAGCCTAGCATTTAGCATGCAACATTTTCCACAAAAACCATAAAAGCATTCAAATAAAATCATTTACCTTTGAAGAACTTCAGATGTTTTCAATGAGGAGACTCTGTTAGATAGCAAATGTTCCGTTTTTACAAAAAATATTATTTGTGTCGACTAATCGCTCCGTTTTGTTCATCACGTTTGGGTAAGGAAAAAAAATAAATAAATCATTAAAACGCGAACTTTTTTCCAAATTAACTCCATAATATCGACAGAAACATGGCAAACGATGTTTAGAATCAATCCTCAAGGTGTTTTTCACATATCTATCGACGATAAAATCCATCGTGGCAGTTTACTTTCAATTCTGAAGAAATGGAACGCGCATGGACCTACAGATTACGCACACAGGACACCGGGCGGGACACCAGGTAAATGTAGTCTCTTATGGTCAATCTTCCAATGATATGCCTACAAACACATCACAATGCTGCAGACACCTCGGGGAATAGACAGAAAGCGCAGGCTCATTCCTGGCGCATTCACAGCCATATAAGGAGACATTGGAACACAGCGCCTTCAGAATCCGGGGCATTTCCTGTATGAAACTTCATCTTGGTTTCGCCTGTTGCATTAGTTCTGGGGCACGCACAGATAATATCTTTGCAGTTTTGGAGACGTCAGAGTTGTGTCTTTCCAAGGCTGTCAATTCCATGCATAGTCGAGCATCTTTTCGTGACAAAATATTGCGCTTAAAACGGGCACGTCTTTTTATCCAATAATCACACAGCGCCCCCATAGGTTGAAGAGGTTAATGAGAAATTCTTCATCCAGTTCAAGGTGAGAAATCGCTGTTCTGATTCCCAGAAATAATTTTTGGTCATTAGAGATGGTAGCAGCAACATTATGTACAAAATAAGTTACAAACAACGCATAAAAACAAACAAGTTGGATAAGAGCCCATACAATGGCAGCCAATTTTTCCAGTGCCAACAAGGTGTCCCCTTACACAATGTTTTTGCATGCGAGCTGTTGGTGAAACTACTTGTCTCACCTCGCTGGCTATCAGGTCAACACACACACACACACACACACACACACACACACACACACACACACACACACACACACACACACACACACACACACACACACACACACACACACACACACACACACACACACACACACACACGAGTCCACACACTGAGCAGTGTTACAATGTTTGTCTGCTTGTCTATTTTACCCTGGTTAATCATCTCATCAGTATGTAGATCAACACTCCTACACTGAGACACTTTATGAATACTGACCCTGATGTAACAACCAAAACACAGCTCAAAACATAACAAGAAGTACAATGATATATTACCCTCAAGTATATGACTAATGACTAAAAACAAATAACCAAAAACTATATTTCAAGATATTGTCAAGAGTACTAATGAGTGTCAGTTCTGTGGTTGACACATACGTATGTAGTCAGGACACAAGAGGTTGATGCAGAAGAGTCCTTTCTTCCTCTTTAAGACATTAACATGCATGACGACCAGAACATCATGTCAGAGAAGGGAGGTTACTGTATTAAAATGGGCCCTACATTTCTATAATGGACAAAATTTCCCCCATTTCCACTTTTCATTAAATATCAAATCAAATCAAAGTTTATTTGTCACGTGCGCCTAATACAACAGGTGTAAACCTTACAGTGAAATGCTTACTGACAGGCTCTAACCAATGGTGCCAAAAAAAAAGTATGTGTGTGTGTGTAGGTAAGTAAAACAATAAAACAACAGTAGAAAGACATTTGAAAAAAGAGTAGCAAGGCTATATACAGATACCTGTTAGTCAGGCTTATTGAGGTAGTATGTACATGTAGGTATCGTTAAAGTGACTGTGCATATATGATGAACAGAGAGTAGCAGCAGCCATGTTAACAATATGTTGACTGTTCTATATGGAATGTTTTTAATATCTTAGAATGTGTTGTCTTGTCCCTCTGAGTTCTACATGGAACAGGTCAAAGTTCCATTCACATTTGGTCAGTTCCATGATGTTATTTTCTCGCCCTGATTGGTTTCACCTGTCCTTGTGCTTGTCTCCACCCCCATCCAGGTGTCACCCCTCTTCCCTATTATCCCTTGAGCATTTATACCTGGGGTCTCTGTCTTTTTGTTGCCAGTTCGACTTGTATGTTTTTTAAGTCAACCAGCGTGTTTTCCCGTACTCCTGCTTCTATTCTCTTTTTGCTAGTCCTCCCGGTTTTGACCCTTGCCTGTCCTGACTCTGTTCCTGCCTGCCGACCTGTACCTCTGCCTCCCTCTGGATTACCAACCTCTGCCTGCCTTGAGCTGTCTACTGCTTGCCTCTTTTGGAACATTAAACATTGTTACTTCGACAGTCTGCATCTGGGTCTTACCTTGATTTGTGATAGTTATTCTATTCTACAAACCCATTCCAATCACTCCTCATCAGCTGCATCAAAGTGCTACTGAAGGTTCCAGTGTTCTAGACTAGAGCTCCACCTACTGGCATCTCAACATTACTGCACCCTCCTAATAATAATGTCCTCAATAATGTTGGGCTAATAACAACATTACAAACTGGAAATGAATCAGATAGAATGTTGAAACACAACACTGTCTACTTGACAAAGTCCCATTTAAGCACCAACACACTGTCTGTAGTATTACAACATGCCACTATCATATTATATTACACTGCTGACCCTTATGTACAGTATTGGTAGTATCATTAGTTAGCAGAGGAATCAGTATCATCATCACCATAGTCTGCTGTATTGACTGCTGCTGTCCATATACTGTATTGTCTAATGTAGCCTGTTATCCATATATAGTCTAATGTAGCCTGTTATACATATATAGTCTAATGTAGCCTGTTATCCATATATAGTATAATGTAGCCTGTTATCCATATATAGTCTAATGTAGCCTGTTATCTATATATAGTCTAATGTGGCCTGTTATCCATATGTAGTCTAATGTAGCCTGTTATCCATATATAGTCTAATGTAGCCTGTTATCCATATATGATCTAATGTAGCCTGTTATCCATATATAGTCTAATGTAGCATGTTATCCATATATAGTCCAATGTAGCATGTTATCCATATATAGTCTAATGTAGCCTGTTATCCGTATATAGTCTAATGTAGCCTGTTATCCATATATAGTATAATGTAGCCTGTTATCCATATATAGTCTAATGTAGCCTGTTATCCGTATATAGTCTAATTTTTTTTTTTTTTTTTTTTATTTCACCTTTATTTAACCAGGTAGGCTAGTTGAGAACAAGTTCTCATTTGCAACTGCGACCTGGCCAAGATAAGGCATAGCAGTGTGAACAGACAACACAGAGTTACACATGGAGTAAACAATTAACAAGTCAATAACACAGTAGAAAAAAGGGGAGTCTATATATACATTGTGTGCAAAAGGCATGAGAAGGTAGGCAAATAATTACAATTATGCAGATGTAAAGGTAGAGATATTGGTGTGCAAAAGAGCAGAAAAATAAATAAATAAAAACAGTATGGGGATGAGGTAGGTGAAAATGGGTGGGCTATTTACCAATAGTAATGTAATGTAGCCTGTTATCCATATATAGTCTAATGTAGCCTGTTATCCGTATATAGTCTAATGTAGCCTGTTATCCATATATAGTCTAATGTAGCCTGTTATCTATATATAGTCTAATGTAGCCTGTTATCCATATATAGTATAATGTAGCCTGTTATCCATATATAGTCTAATGTAGCCTGTTATCCATATATAGTCCAATGTAGCCTGTTATCCATATATAGTCTAATGTAGCCTGTTATCCATATATAGTCTAATGTAGCATGTATTTCATATATAGTCTAATGTAGCCTGTTATCCATATATAGTATAATGTAGCCTGTTATCCATATATAGTCTAATGTAGCATGTATTTCATATATAGTCTAATGTAGCCTGTTATCCATATATAGTCTAATGTAGCATGTATTTCATATAGAGTCTAATGTAGCCTGTTATCCATATATAGTCTAATGTTGTGGCGAAATAATGCACAGAGCCTTCACCGTGCACTGCCACTTTAAGAGCACATCAGCAGTCAGGAAGGAGGAAATAAAGCTCTTCTGGCTCTCTTTGTGTAGCTGTCGGTTTGCGCAGTGTGTGCAACTCTGTAGAAGTCCTGTTTAAAACACCAAAAAAGACTGCCAGTTCAGACATGACCAAAAAAGATGTCCAAAATATGTCAGCCTGTTCTTATGGGGGTGTATTCTACCATGTCAGCCTGTTCTTATGGGGGTGTATTCTACCATGTCAGCCTGTTCTTATGGGGGTGTATTCTACCATGTAGACCTGTTCTTATGGGGGTGTATTCTACCATGTAGACCTGTTCTTATGGGGGTGTATTCTACCATGTCAGCCTGTTCTTATGGGGGTGTATTCTACCATGTCGACCTGTTCTTATGGGGGTGTATTCTACCATGTCAGCCTGTTCTTATGGGGGTGTATTCTACCATGTCAGCCTGTTCTTATGGGGGTGTTTTCTACCATGTCAGCCTGTTCTTATGGGGGTGTATTCTACCATGTAGACCTGTTCTTATGGGGGTGTATTCTACCATGTAGACCTGTTCTTACGGGGGTGTATTCTACCATGTCAGCCTGTTCTTATGGGGGTGTATTCTACCATGTCAGCCTGTTCTTATGGGGGTGTATTCTACCATGTCAGCCTGTTCTTATGGGGGTGTATTCTACCATGTAGACCTGTTCTTATGGGGGTGTATTCTACCATGTAGACCTGTTCTTATGGGGGTGTATTCTACCATGTCAGCCTGTTCTTATGGGGGTGTATTCTACCATGTCGACCTGTTCTTATGGGGGTGTATTCTACCATGTCAGCCTGTTCTTATGGGGGTGTATTCTACCATGTCAGCCTGTTCTTATGGGGGTGTTTTCTACCATGTCAGCCTGTTCTTATGGGGGTGTATTCTACCATGTAGACCTGTTCTTATGGGGGTGTATTCTACCATGTCAGCCTGTTCTTTTGGGGGTGTTTTCTACCATGTCAGCCTGTTCTTATGGGGGTGTATTCTACCATGTAGACCTGTTCTTATGGGGGTGTATTCTACCATGTCAGCCTGTTCTTATGGGGGTGTATTCTACCATGTCGACCTGTTCTTATGGGGGTGTATTCTACCATGTCAGCCTGTTCTTATGGGGGTGTATTCTACCATGTCAGCCTGTTCTTATGGGGGTGTTTTCTACCATGTCAGCCTGTTCTTATGGGGGTGTATTCTACCATGTAGACCTGTTCTTATGGGGGTGTATTCTACCATGTCAGCCTGTTCTTTTGGGGGTGTTTTCTACCATGTCAGCCTGTTCTTATGGGGGTGTATTCTACCATGTAGACCTGTTCTTACGGGGGTGTATTCTACCATGTCGACCTGTTCTTATGGGGGTGTATTCTACCATGTCAGCCTGTTCTTATGGGGGTGTATTCTACCATGTCAGCCTGTTCTTATGGGGGTGTTTTCTACCATGTCGACCTGTTCTTATGGGGGTGTATTCTACCATGTCGACCTGTTCTTATGGGGGTGTATTCTACCATGTCGACCTGTTCTTACGGGGGTGTATTCTACCATGTCAGCCTGTTCTTACTGATTCATGTGACTAATCAATGTGGCTAATTATTAAGCTCTGAATATCAGACACCCAACTTCATCAGGAGGAGTTATCCTGAGCCTATTTCCAATGTGTTTACACAGCAACAAATCCAGAAATATTTTTTCGCTATTATTAGCCTTGTAAAAGAATTGAAGGATACAAACTTGAAACCACTGATCATGACAATTTAGCCAACAGGGTGAATCTCCTGGACAGCAGTGACTAGCCTGGTTGTCCATCACATATGGTCTATTTTAGTTTGACCTGTCCTGTTTTTAGAATATGTTAAGTATGGGTGGTCCTGGGAACCAAACTCATTACACTGCAGGTGCTCTACCAACTACTCTAACTAGCTCACAACCTACCATCACTGTGTCTCATGTTAGTACTACTCCTAAACACAACCCACCATCACTGTGTCTCATGTTAATACTACTCCTAAACCCAACCCACCATCACTGTGTCTCATGTTAATACTACTCCTAAACACAACCCAACATCACTGTGTCTCATGTTAATACTACTCCTAAACACAACCCACCATCACTGTGTCTCATGGTAATATTACTACTAAAGCTCTTAGGAAGCATTCATTCATTCAATCACTCATAACTCTTACTTTACAAAATGTCTTACAGACACACACACACACACACACACACACACACACACACACACACACACACACACACACACACACACACACACACCCACGCACACAGTTATACTTGACCCTGTTAAACGTACACTGTTAAACTGTTAAACAGTGAACATTGAATGGAGATCTGGGTATTACCGGCATACTCTACTGATCATGTTTTAAACATGTAAATGAATAAACTGAACTAAACTAAACACATGAAACCACAGTCCAGGGTCTGTATTCACAAAGTGTATCAGAGTAGGAGAGCTGATCTGGGATCAGTTTAGCCTTTTAGATCATAATTATATGGACCATCTGAGACACTTTATGAATACAGGCCCTGATGTAACAACCAAAACACAGTTCAAAATAAATCAACAAGTACAAAGATACAGGAAGTCATGTGATGTTTGGCTAAAAACATCAAAACTAAAACTATATTTCAAGATATTGTCAAGTGTACTTACAGAGTGAAGTGAAGGGGAGAGGTCTTGAACAGTGAGTCAACGTACTGTCACTGCGTGGAAACAAGAAGTAGTCTACTGTAAGTGTTAGTAGAAGCAGGCGTAGCCTAAGTGTGAGTTCTGTGGTTGATACATTTTAAAGTAGCCTAGTCAGGGCATTAACATGCAGGAACAGCATGTCACATAAGGGATGTTACTGTATCTAAATAGAAAATGGTCTAAAGTCAGAATACTGTAGTTACATTTATTTATTTGAGGAGTGGGCCTACATGTTTTACAAGAGACAAAATGTGACCCATTCCCATCACTCCTCATCAGCTGGTACTGAAGGTTCCAGAACAGATGAAAGGGGAGTATCTTTGGTACCAGTGTTCTAGACTAGAGCTCTCCCTACTGACATCTCAACATTACTGCAGACTCCAGGCTTCACATGTCCCTACTAGTCTGATGGAAATATACAAAATAGAAGGTAAAATAACATTTGAAAATGTAAATATATATATATATATATATATATATATATATATATATATATATATATAGAATAAACCAGGTACGCACGTAAAAACACTGTGTTATTGGGAGTTATATTGAACTGGCGTTTGAATTGAGTGAACTAGTGATCTCAACTAGCTTGTTAGCTACATGAAGCTGCTGTTATTCAGCGATAAACAAGTATTTTTGTGCATCACACAGCTACTTTGAATGTACTGGATTGTGAACAATATGATGTGCTGCCGCTGAATTACATCAAGACCCTATAGTTAGCTTGTGAGCTAGTTAGTTAGCTGACATTTAGCTATCAACATTAGCTAGCTAGAAACTGTCATGTACTGTCATGTTGTGTCTTGTCTCTGTCCTTTCCCTTCACCCTGTCTCCCTCTGCTGGTCGTTGTTAGGTTACCTTTTCTCCCCCGCTTTCCCCCAGCTGTTCCTTGTCTCCTCTTGACTACCTCGTCACCCCTTCTCCCACCTGTTCCCCTTTTCCCTCTGATTAGTCCCCTATATCTCTCTCTGTTTTTGTTCCTGTCCTTGTCGGATTCTTGTTTGTTGTGTTTCATGCCTGAACCAGACTGTCGTCATGTTTGCTGTAACCTTGTCTTGTCCTGTCGGAATCTGCCGGTCCGTCTGAGCCTACCTATGTTTGGTAATTAAAGAAGCTCTGTTTAAGTTAATTCGCTTTTGGGTCCTCATTCACTCACCGTAACAGAAGAATCCGACCAAGAATGGACCCAGCGACTTCGGATCCTCTCCACTCAGCCGTCGGGATCCAGGGAGCGATGCTAGGCAGACACGAGCAGGAAGTGTCTGCTGCTCGACATGCCGTTGAGACCCTGGCCACCCAAGTCTCCAACCTCACAGAACAGGTTCACCATCTCCGCCTCGATCCACCGGCCACTTCCAGGGCTTTCGAATCTCCGGAGCCCAGAATCAATAACCCGCCGTGTTACTCTGGGGAGCCCACTGAATGCCGCTCGTTCCTCACCCAGTGTGATATTGTGTTTTCTCTCCAGCCCAACACTTACTCCAGGAGCACTGCTCGTGTCGCCTACGTCATATCTCTCCTTATTGGACGGGCTCGTGAGTGGGGCACGGCAATCTGGGAGGCAAGGGCTGAGTGTACTAACCAGTATCAGGACTTTAAGGAGGAGATGATACGGGTTTTTGATCGATCTGTTTTTGGGGAGGAGGCTTCCAGGGCCCTGTCTTCCCTATGTCAAGGCAATCGATCCATAACAGACTACTCTATTGAGTTTCGCACTCTTGCTGTCTCCAGTGGCTGGAACGAGCCGGCCTTGCTCGCTCGTCTTCTGGAGGGTCTCCGCGCAGAGGTAAAGGATGAGATTCTCTCCCGGGAGGTTCCTTCCAGCGTGGATTCCTTGATTGAACTCGCTATTCGCATTGAGCGACGGGTTGATCTTCGTCACCGAGCTCGTGGAAAGGAGCTCGCGCTCTCCGTCGCCCCCCTCTCCGCATCACTACCATCTTCCTCTGCCGGCTCGGGTGCTGAGCCCATGCAGCTGGGAGGTATCCGCATCTCGACTAAGGAGAGGGAACGGAGAATCACCAACCGCCTCTGTCTCTATTGCGGTTCCGCTGGTCATTTTGTCACTTCATGTCCAGTAAAAGGCCAGAGCTCGTCAGTAAGCGGAGGGCTACTGGTGAGCGCTACTACTCCTGTCTCTCCTTCAAGATCCTGCACTACCTTGTCGGTCCATCTACGCTGGACCGGTTCGTCAGCTTCCTGCAGTGCCTTAATAGACTCTGGGGCGGAGGGCTGTTTTATGGACGAGACCTGGGCTCGGGAACATGACATTCCTCTCAGACAGTTAAAGGAGCCCACGGCCTTTTTCGCCCTGGATGGTAGTCCTCTCCCCAGGATTCAGCGTGAGACGCTACCTTTAACCCTCACTGTTTCTGGTAATCATAGCGAAACCATTTCTTTTTTAATTTTTCGTTCACCTTTTACACCTGTTGTTTTGGGCCATCCCTGGCTAGTTTGTCATAATCCTTCCATTAATTGGTCTAGTAATTCTATCCTCTCCTGGAACGTCTCTTGTCATGTGAAATGTTTAATGTCTGCTATCCCTCCTGTTTCCTCTGTCTCTTCTTCACAGGAGGAGCCTGGTGATTTGACAGGGGTGCCGGAGGAATATCACGATCTGCGCACGGTGTTCAGTCGGTCCAGGGCCACCTCTCTTCCTCCACACCGGTCGTATGATTGTAGTATTGATCTCCTTCCGGGAACCACCCCCCCCCGGGGTAGACTATACTCTCTGTCGGCTCCCGAACGTAAGGCTCTCGAAGATAATTTGTCTGTAGCTCTTGACGCCGGTACCATAGTCCCCTCCTCCTCTCCCGCCGGAGCGGGGTTTTTTTTTGTCAAGAAGAAGGACGGGTCTCTGCGCCCCTGCATAGATTATCGAGGGCTGAATGACATAACAGTGAAGAATCGTTATCCGCTTCCTCTTATGTCTTCAGCCTTCGAGATCCTGCAGGGAGCCAGGTTTTTCACTAAGTTGGACCTTCGTAACGCTTACCATCTCGTGCGCATCAGGGAGGGGGACGAGTGGAAGACGGCGTTTAACACTCCGTTAGGGCACTTTGAATACCGGGTTCTTCCTTTCGGCCTCGCTAACGCTCCAGCTGTCTTTCAGGCATTAGTCAATGATGTCCTGAGAGACATGCTGAACATCTTTGTTTTCGTTTACCTTGACGATATCCTGATTTTTTCACCGTCACTCCAGATTCATGTTCAGCACGTTCGACGTGTCCTCCAGCGCCTTTTAGAGAATTGTCTTTTTGTGAAGGCTGAGAAGTGCACTTTTCATGCCTCCTCCGTCACATTTCTCGGTTCTGTTATTTCCGCTGAAGGCATTAAGATGGATCCCGCTAAGGTCCAAGCTGTCATTGATTGGCCCGTCCCTAAGTCACGCGTCGAGCTGCAGCGCTTTCTCGGCTTCGCGAACTTCTATCGTCATTTCATCCGTAATTTCGGTCAGGTGGCAGCTCCTCTCACAGCCCTTACTTCTGTCAAGACGTGCTTTAAGTGGTCCGTTTCCGCCCAGGGAGCTTTTGATCTCCTCAAGAATCGTTTTACATCCGCTCCTATCCTTGTTACACCTGACGTCTCTAGACAGTTCGTTGTCGAGGTTGACGCGTCAGAGGTGGGCGTGGGAGCCATTCTTTCTCAGCGCTCCCTCTCTGACGACAAGGTCCACCCATGCGCGTATTTTTCTCATCGCCTGTCGCCGTCGGAACGTAACTATGATGTGGGTAACCGCGAACTGCTCGCCATCCGGTTAGCCCTAGGCGAATGGCGACAGTGGTTGGAGGGGGCGACCGTTCCTTTTGTCGTTTGGACTGACCATAGGAACCTTGAGTACATCCGTTCTGCCAAACGACTTAATGCGCGTCAGGCGCGTTGGGCGCTGTTTTTCCGCTCGTTTCGAGTTCGTGATTTCTTATCGTCCGGGCTCTAAGAACACCAAGCCTGATGCTTTGTCTCGTCTCTTCAGTTCTTCAGTAGCCTCCACTGACCCCGAGGGGATTCTCCCTGAGGGGCGTGTTGTCGGGTTGACTGTCTGGGGAATTGAGAGGCAGGTAAAGCAAGCGCTCACTCACACTCCGTCGCCGCGCGCTTGTCCTAGGAACCTTCTTTTCGTTCCCGTTCCTACTCGTCTGGCCGTTCTTCAGTGGGCTCACTCTGCCAAGTTAGCCGGCCACCCTGGCGTTCGGGGTACGCTTGCTTCCATTCGCCAGCGTTTTTGGTGGCCCACCCGGGAGCATGACACGCGTCGTTTCGTGGCTGCTTGTTCGGTCTGCGCGCAGACTAAGTCCGGTAACTCTCCTCCTGCCGGCCGTCTCAGGCCGCTTCCTATTCCCTCTCGACCGTGGTCTCACATCGCCTTAGATTTTGTCACCGGACTGCCTTCGTCAGCGGGGAAGACTGTTATTCTTACGGTTGTCGATAGGTTCTCTAAGGCGGCTCATTTCATTCCCCTTGCTAAGCTTCCTTCTGCTAAAGAGACGGCACAAATCATCATCGAGAATGTTTTCAGAATTCATGGCCTTCCGTCAGACGTCGTTTCGGACAGAGGTCCGCAATTCACGTCTCAATTTTGGAGGGAGTTTTGCCGTTTGATTGGGGCTTCCGTCAGTCTCTCTTCCGGCTTTCACCCCCAGTCTAACGGTCAAGCAGAACGGGCCAATCAGACTATTGGTCGCATCTTACGCAGTCTTTCTTTTCGCAACCCTGCGTCTTGGTCAGAACAGCTCCCCTGGGCAGAATACGCCCACAACTCGCTTCCTTCGTCTGCGACCGGGCTATCTCCTTTTCAGAGTAGCCTCGGGTACCAGCCTCCGCTGTTCTCATCTCAGTTCGCCGAGTCCAGCGTCCCCTCCGCTCAGGCTTTTGTCCAACGTTGCGAGCGCACCTGGAAGAGGGTCAGGTCTGCACTTTGCCGTTATAGGACGCAGACTGTGAGGGCTGCTAATAAGCGTAGAACTAAGAGTCCTAGATATTGTCGCGGTCAGAGAGTTTGGCTCTCCACTCAGAACCTTCCCCTTAAGACGGCTTCTCGCAAGTTGACCCCGCGGTTCATTGGTCCGTTCCGTATTTCTCGGGTCATTAATCCTGTCGCAGTTCGACTTCTTCTTCCGCGTTACCTTCGTCGCGTCCACCCGGTCTTCCATGTCTCCTGCATCAAGCCCGTCCTTCGCGCCCCCGCTCGTCTTCCCCCCCCCCCCCCCCATCCTTGTCGAGGGCGCACCCATCTACAGGGTCCGTAGAATTTTGGACATGCGTCCTCGGGGCCGTGGTCACCAGTACCTCGTAGATTGGGAGGGGTACGGTCCTGAGGAGAGGAGTTGGGTTCCCTCTCGGGACGTGCTGGACCGTGCGCTGATCGAGGATTTCCTCCGTTGCCGCCAGGTTTCCTCCTCGAGTGCGCCAGGAGGCGCTCGGTGAGTGGGGGGGTACTGTCATGTACTGTCATGTTGTGTCTTGTCTCTGTCCTTTCCCTTCACCCTGTCTCCCTCTGCTGGTCGTTGTTAGGTTACCTTTTCTCCCCCGCTTTCCCCCAGCTGTTCCTTGTCTCCTCTTGACTACCTCGTCACCCCTTCTCCCACCTGTTCCCCTTTTCCCTCTGATTAGTCCCCTATATCTCTCTCTGTTTTTGTTCCTGTCCTTGTCGGATTCTTGTTTGTTGTGTTTCATGCCTGAACCAGACTGTCGTCATGTTTGCTGTAACCTTGTCTTGTCCTGTCGGAATCTGCCGGTCCGTCTGAGCCTACCTATGTTTGGTAATTAAAGAAGCTCTGTTTAAGTTAATTCGCTTTTGGGTCCTCATTCACTCACCGTAACAGAAACAACAGACAACAGTGAGCTGTCATTATGCCAAGGCCAAGGCAAGCTGCTCTGAATTTCCAGTGTGTTCTTGTGTGAAAGAGATGTCTTCAGCTCACTGATCTTCAGAACAACAGACCCAAAGTGAACCCTGACATCCATATAACTAAGTCTGTCTGTCTGTCTGTCTGTCTGTCTGTCTGTCTGTCTGTCTGTCTGTCTGTCTGTCTGTCTGTCTGGGATTATTGTGTCTTATTGTGTCTGCATGATGTGTGTGTTTTTTTAAATGACAGTGAATTCTCTTTCATGTAAATGCTGCTTCTTTATTGTTATTTTATTGTGTGATCGTTGGGTTTCTGAACCTCAGCCATTTGTAGAGGTTCCACTAGCTGACACATGGAATTGTTTTAAGGTGGTCGTACCATGGATCATTTAGATATTTGATTTTGAATTATAGTACCCCTTTAGGTAAAAAAAAATATAAAATTCTTAAAAACAATTTGATAAAATATTGAATTAGTCCTTTACTGTTATAGCCCATATAAACACATTGAGTAACACTACCATAAATGGCAAAGACAGTGATGAAATGTCTAATAAGAACTAAGGTTTTGAAGTGACTGTCCTCTATCTAGGAGATGTAACAAAGTTCAGGACAATATATATTCAAACGTATGTGAACACCCCTTCAAATTAGTGGATTAGGCCATAACAGACCCGTTGCTGACAGATGTATAAAATCGAGCAATCTCCATAAACTAACATTGGCAGTAGAATGATCTTACTGAAGAGCTCAGTGACTTTCCTAGGATGCCACCTTTACAACAAGTCAGGTTGTCAAATTTCTGCCCTGCTAGAGCTGCCCTGGTCAACTGTAAATGCTATTATTATGAAGTGGTAACGTCTAGGAGCAACAACGGCTCAGCAGCAAAGTGGTAGGCCACACAAGCTCACAAGACGGGACCGCCGAGTGCTGAAGTGCCAAGCGTGTAAAAAAAATAGTGTGTCCTCGGCTGCAACACTCACTACTGAATTTCGAACTGCTGTTGGAAGCAACGTCAGAACAATAACTGTTTGTAGGGAGCTTCATGAAATGGGATTCCATGGCCAAGCAGACACACACAAGCTTCAGATCACCATGTGCAACGCCAAGCGTCGGCTGGCGTAGCGTAAAGCTAGCAGCCATTGGAATCTGGAGCAGTGGAAACGCGTTCTCTGGAGTGATGAATCACGCTTCACCATCTGGCAGTCAGATGGATGAATCTGGAGCAGTGGAAAGGCGTTCTCTGGAGTGATGAATCACGCTTCACCATCTGGCAGTCAGATGGATGAATCTGGAGCAGTGGAAACGCGTTCTCTGGAGTGATGAATCACGCTTCACCATCTGGCAGTCAGATGGATGAATCTGGAGCAGTGGAAACGCGTTCTCTGGAGTGATGAATCACGCTTCACCATCTGGCAGTCAGATGGATGAATCTGGAGCAGTGGAAACGCGTTCTCTGGAGTGATGAATCACGCTTCACCATCTGGCAGTCAGATGGATGAATCTGGAGCAGTGGAAACGCGTTCTCTGGAGTGATGAATCACGCTTCACCATCTGGCAGTCAGATGGATGAATCTGGGTTTTGCGGGTCTCTTTTTCATGGTTCGGGCTAGATCCCTTAGTTCCAGTGAAGAGAGATATTAACGCTAAAGCATACAATGACTTTCTATACAATTCTGTGCTTCCAACTTTGTGGCAACAGTTTTTGGAAGACACTTTCCTGTTTCAGCATGACAACGCCCCAGTGTACAAAGCAAGGTCCATATAGAAATGGTTTGTCAAGATCATTGTGGAAGATCTTGAATGGCCTGCACAGAGCCCAGACCTCAACCCCATCAAAAACCTTTGGGATGAATTGGAACGCCGACTGCAAGCCAGGCCTAATCGCCCAACAACAGTGCCCAAGCTCATTAATGCTCTTGTGGCTGAATGTAAACAAGTCCCCACAGCAATATTCCAGCATCTAGTGGAAAGCCTTCCCAGAAAAGAGTGGAGGTTGTTATAGTAGCAATGTACAACGCATCAGCTCTATGTGACCAGGCAAAAAAACCTTTCCAAGCCAAACCACTACACACATTCTATATTGTTGTCACCATATTAGCGAAAGTAATGTCATAGTCAACATAGCTAATAGAACTAAAGTGTTAGTAAACCAGCTAAAATCATGAGCTAAAGTTACTGTGAACAGTCAGTAAGCTGTTTAGCACTTAGACAGGCGAGCCCCGGTGGCAATAAATTAGTAAAACCAAAAGCTTCCCTTGACTTGGAAGAGTTCCAGTGTTGTGTTGGATCATCATAGCCAGCTAGCTAATATAGCATCCCTCTGTTTGAGCAGGGTGTTTCAGTAGGCTAAACTAGATAGCTGCATTTGATAGCTAAGTACTGTGTTTGGAAGTACTGTGTTTGGAAGTACTGTGTTTGGAAGTACTGTGTTTGGAAGTACTGTGTTTGGAAGTACTGTGTTTGGAAGTACTGTGTTTGGAAGTACTGTGTTTGGAAGTACTGTGTTTGTTCAAAACTGTTCAACTACTGTTTTTCTCTCTCTCTGAGTCAACTACTCACCACATTGTATGAACTGCAGTGTTAGCTAGCTGCATCTTATGCTTTCAGTACTAGATTGATTCTCTGATCCTTTGATTGGGTGGACAACATGTCACTTCATGCAGCAAGATCTCTGATAGGTTGGAGGATATCGTTCAGAAGTTGTCATAATTACTGTGTAAGTCTATGGAAGAGGTTGAGAACCATGAGCCTCCTAGATTTTGTATTGAAATCAATATACCCAGAGGAGGACGGAATCTAACTGTTCTCCAGCTACACCATGGTGCTAACCTACAGAATGCTGTCCTTCTGCTCTCCTTCCTCCTCTGAGGAGCCTCCACTGTGTTACATGGCCCTGTCTGCCTCAACATACCGCTGGAGAGAGAAGAGGGGAGGAAAAAGAGTCAGATTTCTGACAGACAGACACACACACACAGAGCAATGTCCACATTTACAGTAGAAAGCTCAGATTGTGACCTTCAACCCTTCAACCCTGTATTAGTACACTCCCTTTGTGGAAGTATCCCTTTAGCCAATCAGGAGCAAGCTGGATGGACTTCTGAGCATCTGAAGTAAGAGGAGTAGAGCTCCAAACACCCTTAGCTGTAGCAATTATTCCCAAAGAACCAGAGAGAGAGAGAGAGAGAGAGAGAGAGAGAGAGAGAGAGAGAGAGAGAGAGAGAGAGATGGAAGAGAGAAAGAAAAGGAAGAGCGAGAGAGTGGGGAGTGAGCGAGAGAGCGACAGGGGGTGATAGAGAGAGAGATTGATGGGAGTATAGTGGTATTTTGTGTTGTGTACCTGTTCTGTTTGGGGTCATTGGTTAGAGGTCAAGCTTTAAGGTGCTGTGTATCTATGGTCATTGGGGTCACAGTGGATAGACTCTGAGAACATGTCCACATCCTGAGAGTACTGGCCCTGCTTAAACAACTGAATACCCTTCTCTGGAGGAGAACACACACATACAGTGTTAAACTGGGGTCATTTCAATGAATAGAAATAATCATTCTAAAAAAAATTGTGATCATGTCCCATGTTAGTGAGTCTCCCTTCTTCTTCACAGGGTCTGAACTCTAAACCTGAAATGAGACCACTCAGTTAACACTGCCTCTGTGTGCGTGTGTGTGTCTTTGTGTTTGTGTGTGTGTGTTTGTGTGTGTGATTGGTGATTAATTGTTAGTGCACACTTTGTGAAGGGTGGAGAATAGGGACGCAGCCAGTAAGTGCAGGGGCCAGGGGCAGAGAGAAACAGGGGGAGAGAGGAACAGGGGCAGAGAGGAACAGGGGCAGAGAGGAACAGGGGCAGAGAGGAACAGGGGCAGAGAGGAACAGGGGCAGAGAGGAACAGGGGCAGAGAGAAACAGGGGCAGAGAGGAACAGGGGCAGAGAGGAACAGGGGCAGAGAGGAACAGGGGCAGAGAGGAACAGGGGCAGAGAGGAACAGGGGCAGAGAGGAACAGGGGCAGAGAGAAACAGGGGCAGAGAGGAACAGGGGCAGAGAGGAACAGGGGCAGAGAGGAACAGGGGCAGAGAGGAACAGGGGCAGAGAGGAACCTGGGGAGAGAGAAACAGGGGCAGAGAGGAACAGGGGGAGAGAGAAACAGGGGCAGAGAGGAACAGGGGCAGAGAGAAACAGGGGCAGAGAGAAACAGGGGCAGAGAGGAAGAGTCAAAGCCTAAATCGTTTTCCTAGATACGGTCTATGTCTTTGCCAGGGTAGAGGGTTTCACATCTTTCATCAATGTCGTTTTTTTAATTTAATTGTCACTTGACCAGTAAATTCAGACAATCCAATCAGAGGGAAACGTTCATATAAAGATATGCCACGTGGCGGCAGATAAAGATACAGATTAAAATGACATTCAATAATGAAACTACATCTGATTGGATTAAACTGTATTTTATTATGAATTAATACAACTGATTGTCATAATAAAACAGTAGTCATTTGTACACTCAGCTCCCCCACATGCTGAGAGGATACAGACAGATTGTCTTTTTACATTGAGGCTCTCAATCAATCATTCTGTGCTCCTCATATTGTCACTTTAGTCAACTTGAATTGAATTAGTCCACTGAACATCATGTACAGTATAAAATCACTGAACTGAAGATACGGGCCTTGATCCAATATCCACAGTAGCACACTACTTGTTTCAGTTAAGGTGGTCGGTCTGGTGTGGATGTTAGAACACCACATGGACACTGAGGGCGTTCCAGGCTGACTATATTGCAGTCAAGCTGTGCGCAGCAACCAATGGTTGTGTGCCACATCATTGATTGCGCAGTCAGGAAACGCAGGTTAACTGATATCTTAAACACAAACACCTATCCAGGCATTGTGAGATCTGGCAGGCGACTGTAATATAGTCTGCCTGGAACAGGCCCTATATTCATTTGCAATTCAATTCAAAATCAGCTCAGGCTGAGGGAGCGGGGAAAATAAATCAGAGGAGCACTCCTCTTCACTTTGATTGACACACTCATACTGTATGTCCAGTGTGCTGTCTGCGCTGTGTGTCAGAGGACTACAAAAGTGGTGGCACCCCCCAACACCCCCATTCTGTCCAAGCTTCCTGTTCCCTTTTAAGGTAGGTACACGGTCCCTATTCCTCTACCTCAATCTTCATATTCATTATTCTGTTCTTCCTCTTCCTCCTCTTCTTCTTCCCTCTGTTATATCTGGATGGTGCGTGGTGGCCAGGGTGGTCAGTGGGTCAGGGTGGTCAGGGTAGTCTGGGTGGTCTGGGTGGTCAGGGTAGTCAGGGTAGTCTGGGTGTTCAGGGTGGTCAGGGTGGTCAGGGTAGTCAGGGAAGTCTGGATGGTCAGTGGGTCTGGGTGGTCAGGGTAGTCTGGGTGGTCACGGTGGTCAGGGTGGTCAGGGTGGTCAGGGTAGTCTGGGTGTTCAGGGTGGTCAGGGTGGTCAGGGTAGTCAGGGTGGTCAGGGTGGTCAGGGTGGTCAGGGTAGTCTGGATGGTCAGTGGGTCAGGGTGGTCAGGGTAGTCTGGGTGGTCTGGGTGGTCAGGGTAGTCAGGGTGGTCAGGGTTGTCAGGGTGTTCCTCTATGGTCAGGCTTGTGTTTGATGCGACATTTGTCACCATACAGGCAGCCAGTGGTCCTCCAGAAGAAACACTCATCACCATTGATGGGAGCCGTCCTCCTGGGCCTGGGAGAGAGACACACAAACAGTATGAAAACACAAGCACCTGCACACAAGTGCTCCCATCCCCACCTTCTGTCAGTTATCTGTAATTTTATACAATTCATGGCCCATAGATTAGTAACAATTTAGAATACAACATTATAAATGCTTATATACGTTTATAATATATAGTTGATGTTTTGACAGATAGTCGGATGTCCTTACCCTGTGGCGGCGTACTGGGAGGCTGAGGAGGTGTTGAGGTCTAGGTTGGAGGTTGGTCCTCTGAGGAGAGGACCTAGCGGTCTGGGTACCAAATCACCAGCCTGGTGCTCTCCAGCTCCACCCCCTGGACAGGAGGACCAACAGCAGCCACTGTCAAAATACATACAACATCATCCACTGTCATAATACATACAACATCATCCACTGTCAAAATACAGACAACATCATCCACTGTCAAAATACATACAACATCATCCACTGTCAAAATACATACAACATCATCCACTGTCAAAATACATACAACATCATCCACTGTCAAAATACATACAACATCATCCACTGTCAAAATACATACCACAGCATCCACTGTCAAAATACATGGAACCAATAGCATTGTCACAATAGTACAAAGGAACCAATAGCATATTCCCAAAAGTACAATCTCCTAAAGTTCAAGCTAAATAATTGAAAGCACATCTCACATAGTTGAAGGCATTTGACAGCATTATGTTTCATCCCACCTCTCACCTGGAGCCTCTCCAAGGCGAGAGCTGCCATGTTGGTATTCTTGATGTTGACAAAGCCACATAATCTCTCATGTAGATCTCTGATACTCTCTATCTCACCACACATATAACCACAACTAGTGAGAGACTAAACATTGAGAGTATTATAGTTCTACATTCTATTTCTATGTTATTTACTGTAGATGAGGGGAGATGAGGGGAGCTAAAATTAGATAAAATTAGAACTCTGATACTCTCTCCCTACACCTACAGTACAGAATGTATAATTAGAATGTAGAACTCTGATACGATCTTCCCTCACCTACAGTACAGCACATAGAATTATAATGTAGAACTGTGTTGCTCTCTATGTTCTGTACTGTAGGTGAGGGGAGATAGAATTATAATGTAGAACTGTGTTGCTCTCTATGTTCTGTACTGTAGGTGAGGGGAGATAGAATTATAATGTAGAACTGTGATGCTCTCTATGTTCTGTACTGTAGGTGAGGGGAGATAGAGTATCACAGTTCTACATTATAATTCTATGTTCTGTACTGTAGGTGAGGGGAGATATAATTAGAATGTGGAACTCTGAAAGTCCTGTAAGTCGCTCTGGATAAGAGTGTCTGTTAATTAACAGGGGGGGAGAGAGGGGGAGAGAGGGGGAGAGAGAGAGAGAGAGAGAGAGGGGGGAGAGAGGGGAGAGAGAGGGGGGGAGGGAGGGAGAGAGGGGGGGAGAGAGGGGGTGAGAGGGAGAGATAGGGGGAGAGAGAGGGGAGGGGGAGAGAGAGGGGGGGAGAGAGGGGAGAGAGGGGGAGAGAGGGGAGAGAGGGGGGGAGAGAGGGGAGAGAGGGGAGAGAGAGGGGAGAGAGGGGGGGGAGAGGGGGAGAGAGGGGGGAGAGGAGGGGAGAGAGGGGGGGAGAGAGGGGAGAGAGGTGGGGAGAGAGGGGAGAGAGGGGGGGAGAGAGGGGAGAGAGGGGAGAGAGAGGGGAGAGAGGGGGGGAGAGGGGGGAGAGGGGGGGAGAGAGGGGGGAGACGGGGAGGTGATGAACAGTGTTGATCTATGACAGTGTCTCCTGACAGCAATGTAGTATCCCTGACCTGCCTATAGCCTAGCTATGTGGTTCAATTGTTCCATCCTGTCTCCAATAGGTAGAAATACAAGAAACGAGCAGAATGGATTTAGTTATGAATCAATGCATGTTAGTCAAACAATCAATTTATTTGTTGTCTTTTTATTGTCTACCTTTGAGCTTATTTACAACATGATGCTTATACTGTATTCAATGTGTCTAAAATACGTCATTATTTATTATTTGATAATGAAACAAGCAATATCATGACACTGAACAATATGGTATTACATAATATAAAATATAAAATGACCAGTAATGACTGACAGCATTACAAAGTAAAACATATTTTAACACATCAGGAACAACTCCAGAGATACAAAAATTTAAAAGCTCTTGTCAATATAATTCATTTTTGTGTCACTAAGACAAGACATAACTTTATATGTTATAAAAAATCTGAAATTGGCAAAATCCCATAAAAAAGATAAGCAATACAATCTATAGATAGTAAACAGATAAGTTGACATGTTGAACCTGTAAATGAACCCACAAATGCAGATGCTCCAGATACTCAACTAGTCTAAAGAAGGCCAGTTTCATTGCTTCTTTAATCAGCGAGCACAACAGTTTTCAGCTGTGCTAACATAATTACAATATGGTTTTCTAATGATTAATTTGCCTTTTAAAATGATAAACTTGGATTAGCTAACACAACGTGCCATTGGAACACAGGAGTGATGGTTGCTGATAATTGGCCTCTGTCCGCCTTTGTAGATATTCCATAAAACATCTGCATTTTCCAGGTAGAATAGTAATTTACAACATTAACAATGTCTACACTGCATTTCTGATCAATTTGATGTTATTTTAATAGGCAATATTTTTTGCTTTTCTTTCAAAAACAAGGACATTTTAAGTGACCCCAAACTTTTGAATGGTAGTGCACATACTGTATTTATCATTAGGAGAACAATCTAAATTCCAGCACTTATTCAGAAGTTAAAGCTCATTGTCTCAAACCTTCTAGACTATAAAGCATTATGATAGTAAGAGAATAGCATTGTGAGGCCTAGCTTTGGTTTGATGCTGTTGCTCTTCAGTCAGGTTCTGTGGTGGTTCTCTTCAGTCCAGGTTCTGTGGTGGTTCTCTTCAGTCCAGGTTATGTGGTGGTTCTCTTCAGTCCAGGTTCTTTTGTGGTTCTCTTCAGTCCAGGTTCTGTTTTGGTTCTCTTCAGTCCAGGTTCTGTTTTGGTTCTCTTCAGTCCAGGTTCTGTGGTGGGTCTCTTCAGTCCAGGTTCTGTGGTGGTTCTCTTCAGTCCAGGTTCTTTTGTGGTTCTCTTCAGTCCAGGTTCTGTTTTGGTTCTCTTCAGTCCAGGTTCTGTGGTGGTTCTCTTCAGTCCAGGCTCTGTGGTGGTTCTCTTCAGTCCAGGTTCTGTGGTGGTTCTCTTTAGTCCAGGTTCTGTGGTGGTTCTCTTTAGTCCAGGTTCTGTGGTGGTTCTCTTCAGTCCAGGCTCTGTGGTGGTTCTCTTCTGTCCAGGTTCTGTGGTGGTTCTCTTCAGTCCAGGCTCTGTGGTGGTTCTCTTCAGTCCAGGTTCTGTGGTGGTTCTCTTTAGTCCAGGTTCTGTGGTGGTTCTCTTCAGTCCAGGTTCTGTGGTGGTTCTCTTTAGTCCAGGTTCTGTGGTGGTTCTCTTCAGTCCAGGTTCTGTGGTGGTTCTCTTCAGTCCAGGTTCTGTGGTGGTTCTCTTCAGTCCAGGCTCTGTGGTGGTTCTCTTCTGTCCAGGTTCTGTGGTGGTTCTCTTAATTTCTCATAATCGTAGGTCTCAGCATGTATCTGAGGGCTGTGTCACTGCGAAGTCCCTCACATTCTGAAAGGAGACACATTGAATGAGCACTTTACAAACCCCTCCCTCTAACACTTGTATGTACACAGACACACAGACTGCATTATAACACACTTACTGCCAGGGTGTCATACTCTGGAGACCTGGTCTTCATGTTCAGAGATGTGTACATGTCACTGTTGGGGTCTGGATGGACACTCTGTGGGGGAGAAAGAGAGAGACAGAGAGAGAGAGAGAGAGAGAGAGAGAGAGAGAGAGAGAGAGAGAGACAGAGAGACAGAGAGAGAGACAGAGAGAGAGAGAGACAGAGAGAGAGACAGAGAGAGACAGAGAGAGAGAGAGAGAGAGAGAGAGAGAGAGAGAGAGAGAGAGAGAGAGAGAGAGACAGAGAGAGAGACAGAGAGACAGAGAGAGAGAGAGAGAGAGACAGAGAGAGAGAGAGAGAGAGAGACAGAGAGAGAGACAGAGAGACAGAGAGAGAGAGAGAGACAGAGAGAGAGACAGAGAGACAGAGAGAGAGAGACAGAGAGAGAGAGACAGAGAGAGAGACAGAGAGACAGAGAGAGAGAGAGAGAGAGAGCGAGACAGAGAGAGAGAGAGAGAGAGAGAGAGAGAGAGACAGAGAGAGAGACAGAGAGAGAGAGAGAGACAGAGAGACAGAGAGACAGAGAGACAGAGAGACAGAGAGACAGAGAGAGAGAGAGAGAGAGAGAGACAGAGAGACAGAGAGAGAGAGAGAGAGAGAGAAACACAAATACTCTCAATACTGTATAGAGCACAAATACATTAATTAATTCACTTACTGTCTATGTCTGTGGCATTGGGATTGAAATAGCTTTGGTTGTTGACCATATTACCTGTCTGTCTGCTGTGCTATCACTTCCTCCTGTGTGTCTCCTGTAATGAGGGACAGAGTGAGTTCTGCTCTCTATTGACCTCTAGTGGAAGTTGATATGTTACGAATAGAGTATATGTAAATGGCTCTCACCTCTTCATATAGCAGTAGATGGTGACAAGAAGAGCTCCAACAGTCAGGGCAGCCCCCACCCCCATCACAGGAACCCAGAGAAACAATGCTGTAGTATCATGAGGTTATAAATGCAAGGTGGAGATATGACATAGAAGAAACCAGGGAAGAAGAAAATGAAACAATTATTTAAATACAGGCCTACTAATACTATGTCATATGGTATGATAAGTGTGTAATATTACTAATACTATGTCATATGGTATGATAAGTGTGTAATATTACTAATACTATGTCATATGGTATGATAAGTGTGTAATATTACTAATACTATGTCATATGGTATGATAAGTGTGTAATATTACTAATACTATGTCATATGGTATGATAAGTGTGTAATATTACTAATACTATGTCATGTGGTATGATAAGTGTGTAATATTACTAATACTATGTCATATGGTATGATAAGTGGGTAATATTACTAATACTATGTCATATGGTATGATAAGTGTGTAACATTACTAATACTATGTCATGTGGTATGATAAGTGTGTAATATTACTAATACTATGTCATATGGTATGATAAGTGTGTAATATTACTAATACTATGTCATATGGTATGATAAGTGTGTAATATTACTAATACTATGTCATATGGTATGATAAGTGTGTAATATTACTAATACTATGTCATATGGTATGATAAGTGTGTAATATTACTAATACTATGTCATGTGGTATGATAAGTGTGTAATATTACTAATACTATGTCATATGGTATGATACGTGTGTAATATTACTAATACTATGTCATATGGTATGATAAGTGTGTAACATTACTAATACTATGTCATGTGGTATGATAAGTGTGTAATATTACTAATACTATGTCATATGGTATGATAAGTGTGTAATATTACTAATACTATGTCATATGGTATGATAAGTGTGTAATATTACTAATACTATGTCATATGGTATGATAAGTGTGTAATATTACTAATACTATGTCATATGGTATGATAAGTGTGTAATATTACTAATACTATGTCATATGGTATGATAAGTGTGTAATATTACTAATACTATGTCATATGGTATGATAAGGGTGTAATATTACTAATTCTATGTCATATGGTATGATAAGTGTGTAATATTACTAATACTATGTCATGTGGTATGATAAGGGTGTAATATTACTAATACTATGTCATATGGTATGATAAGTGTGTAATATTACTAATACTATGTCATGTGGTATGATAAGTGTGTAATATTACTAATACTATGTCATATGGTATGATAAGGGTGTAATATTACTAATTCTATGTCATATGGTATGATAAGTGTGTAATATTACTAATACTATGTCATATGGTATGATAAGTGTGTAATATTACTAATACTATGTCATATGGTATGATAAGGGTGTAATATTACTAATTCTATGTCATATGGTATGATAAGTGTGTAATATTACTAATTCCATGTCATATGGTATGATAAGGGTGTAATATTACTAATTCTATGTCATATGGTATGATAAGGGTGTAATATTACTAATACTATGTCATATGGTATGATAAGGGTGTAATATTACTAATACTATGTCATATGGTATGATAAGTGTGTAATATTACTAATTCTATGTCATATGGTATGATAAGGGTGTAATATTACTAATTCTATGTCATATGGTATGATAAGTGTGTAATATTACTAATTCTATGTCATATGGTATGATAAGGGTGTAATATTACTAATTCTATGTCATATGGTATGACAAGTGTGTAATATTACTAATACTATGTCATGTGGTATGATAAGGGTGTAATATTACTAATACTCTGTCATGTGGTATGATAAGGGTGTAATATTACTAATACTATGTCATATGGTATGATAAGTGTGTAATATTACTAATTCTATGTCATATGGTATGATAAGGGTGTAATATTACTAATTCTATGTCATATGGTATGATAAGGGTGTAATATTACTAATACTATGTCATATGGTATGATAAGTGTGTAATATTACTAATACTATGTCATATGGTATGATAAGTGTGTAATATTACTAATACTATGTCATATGGTATGATAAGTGTGTAATATTACTAATACTATGTCATATGGTATGATAAGTGTGTAATATTACTAATACTATGTCATATGGTATGATAAGTGTGTAATATTACTAATACTATGTCATATGGTATGATAAGTGTGTAATATTACTAATTCTATGTCATATGGTATGATAAGTGTGTAATATTACTAATTCTATGTCATATGGTATGATAAGTGTGTAATATTACTAATACTATGTCATATGGTATGATAAGTGTGTAATATTACTAATACTATGTCATATGGTATGATAAGTGTGTAATATTACTAATTCTATGTCATATGGTATGATAAGTGTGTAATATTACTAATACTATGTCATATGGTATGATAAGTGTGTAATATTACTAATACTATGTCATACGGTATGATAAGTGTGTAACATTACTAATACTATGTCATGTGGTATGATAAGTGTGTAATATTACTAATACTATGTCATATGGTATGATAAGTGTGTAATATTACTAATACTATGTCATATGGTATGATAAGTGTGTAATATTACTAATACTATGTCATATGGTATGATAAGTGTGTAATATTACTAATACTATGTCATGTGGTATGATAAGTGTGTAATATTACTAATACTATGTCATATGGTATGATAAGTGTGTAATATTACTAATACTATGTCATATGGTATGATAAGTGTGTAATATTACTAATACTATGTCATGTGGTATGATAAGTGTGTAACATTACTAATACTATGTCATATGGTATGATAAGTGTGTAATATTACTAATACTATGTCATGTGGTATGATAAGTGTGTAATATTACTAATACTATGTCATATGGTATGATAAGTGTGTAATATTACTAATACTATGTCATATGGTATGATAAGTGTGTAATATTACTAATACTATGTCATGTGGTATGATAAGTGTGTAATATTACTAATACTATGTCATATGGTATGATAAGTGTGTAATATTACTAATACTATGTCATATGGTATGATAAGTGTGTAATATTACTAATACTATGTCATATGGTATGATAAGTGTGTAATATTACTAATACTATGTCATATGGTATGATAAGTGTGTAATATTACTAATACTATGTCATGTGGTATGATAAGTGTGTAATATTACTAATACTATGTCATATGGTATGATAAGTGTGTAATATTACATGTGGTATGATAAGTGTGTAAATACTATGTCATATGGTATGATAAGTGTGTAATATTACTAATACTATGTCATATGGTATGATAAGTGTGTAATATTACTAATACTATGTCATATGGTATGATAAGTGTGTAATATTACTAATACTATGTCATATGGTATGATAAGTGTGTAATATTACTAATACTATGTCATATGGTATGATAAGTGTGTAATATTACTAATACTATGTCATATGGTATGATAAGTGTGTAATATTACTAATACTATGTCATATGGTATGATAAGTGTGTAATATTACTAATACTATGTCATATGGTATGATAAGTGTGTAATATTACTAATACTATGTCATATGGTATGATAAGGGTGTAATATTACTAATTCTATGTCATATGGTATGATAAGTGTGTAATATTACTAATACTATGTCATGTGGTATGATAAGGGTGTAATATTACTAATACTATGTCATATGGTATGATAAGTGTGTAATATTACTAATACTATGTCATGTGGTATGATAAGTGTGTAATATTACTAATACTATGTCATATGGTATGATAAGTGTGTAATATTACTAATACTATGTCATATGGTATGATAGTGTGTCATATGGTATGATAAGGGTGTAATATTACTAATTCTATGTCATATGGTATGATAAGTGTGTAATATTACTAATACTATGTCATGTGGTATGATAAGGGTGTAATATTACTAATACTATGTCATATGGTATGATAAGTGTGTAATATTACTAATACTATGTCATATGGTATGATAAGGGTGTAATATTACTAATTCTATGTCATATGGTATGATAAGTGTGTAATATTACTAATACTATGTCATATGGTATGATAAGGGTGTAATATTACTAATTCTATGTCATATGGTATGATAAGTGTGTAATATTACTAATACTATGTCATATGGTATGATAAGTGTGTAATATTACTAATACTATGTCATATGGTATGATAAGGGTGTAATATTACTAATTCTATGTCATATGGTATGATAAGTGTGTAATATTACTAATTCTATGTCATATGGTATGATAAGGGTGTAATATTACTAATTCTATGTCATATGGTATGATAAGGGTGTAATATTACTAATACTATGTCATATGGTATGATAAGTGTGTAATATTACTAATTCTATGTCATATGGTATGGGTGTAATATTACTAATACTATGTCATATGGTATGATAAGTGTGTAATATTACTAATTCTATGTCATATGGTATGATAAGGGTGTAATATTACTAATTCTATGTCATATGGTATGATAAGTGTGTAATATTACTAATTCTATGTCATATGGTATGATAAGGGTGTAATATTACTAATTCTATGTCATATGGTATGACAAGTGTGTAATATTACTAATACTATGTCATGTGGTATGATAAGTGTGTAATATTACTAATACTCTGTCATGTGGTATGATAAGGGTGTAATATTACTAATACTATGTCATATGGTATGATAAGTGTGTAATATTACTAATTCTATGTCATATGGTATGATAAGGGTGTAATATTACTAATTCTATGTCATATGGTATGATAAGGGTGTAATATTACTAATACTATGTCATATGGTATGATAAGTGTGTAATATTACTAATACTATGTCATATGGTATGATAAGTGTGTAATATTACTAATACTATGTCATATGGTATGATAAGTGTGTAATATTACTAATACTATGTCATATGGTATGATAAGTGTGTAATATTACTAATACTATGTCATATGGTATGATAAGTGTGTAATATTACTAATACTATGTCATATGGTATGATAAGTGTGTAATATTACTAATTCTATGTCATATGGTATGATAAGTGTGTAATATTACTAATTCTATGTCATATGGTATGATAAGTGTGTAATATTACTAATACTATGTCATATGGTATGATAAGTGTGTAATATTACTAATACTATGTCATATGGTATGATAAGTGTGTAATATTACTAATTCTATGTCATATGGTATGATAGTGTGTAATATTACTAATACTATGTCATATGGTATGATAA
Organism: Oncorhynchus clarkii lewisi; assembly: GCF_045791955.1. NCBI lineage: Eukaryota > Metazoa > Chordata > Actinopteri > Salmoniformes > Salmonidae > Oncorhynchus > Oncorhynchus clarkii. The sequence goes on from NC_092159.1 coordinate 9,473,199, forward strand.
GTGTGTAATATTACTAATACTATGTCATACGGTATGATAAGTGTGTAACATTACTAATACTATGTCATGTGGTATGATAAGTGTGTAATATTACTAATACTATGTCATATGGTATGATAAGTGTGTAATATTACTAATACTATGTCATATGGTATGATAAGTGTGTAATATTACTAATACTATGTCATATGGTATGAAAAGTGTGTAATATTACTAATACTATGTCATGTGGTATGATAAGTGTGTAATATTACTAATACTATGTCATATGGTATGATAAGTGTGTAATATTACTAATACTATGTCATATGGTATGATAAGTGTGTAATATTACTAATACTATGTCATATGGTATGATAAGTGTGTAATATTACTAATACTATGTCATATGGTATGATAAGGGTGTAATATTACTAATTCTATGTCATATGGTATGATAAGTGTGTAATATTACTAATTCCATGTCATATGGTATGATAAGGGTGTAATATTACTAATTCTATGTCATATGGTATGATAAGGGTGTAATATTACTAATACTATGTCATATGGTATGATAAGGGTGTAATATTACTAATACTATGTCATATGGTATGATAAGTGTGTAATATTACTAACTCTATGTCATATGGTATGATAAGGGTGTAATATTACTAATTCTATGTCATATGGTATGATAAGTGTGTAATATTACTAATTCTATGTCATATGGTATGATAAGGGTGTAATATTACTAATTCTATGTCATATGGTATGACAAGTGTGTAATATTACTAATACTATGTCATGTGGTATGATAAGGGTGTAATATTACTAATACTCTGTCATGTGGTATGATAGGGGTGTAATATTACTAATACTATGTCATATGGTATGATAAGTGTGTAATATTACTAATTCTATGTCATATGGTATGATAAGGGTGTAATATTACTAATTCTATGTCATATGGTATGATAAGGGTGTAATATTACTAATACTATGTCATATGGTATGATAAGTGTGTAATATTACTAATACTATGTCATATGGTATGATAAGTGTGTAATATTACTAATACTATGTCATATGGTATGATAAGTGTGTAATATTACTAATACTATGTCATATGGTATGATAAGTGTGTAATATTACTAATACTATGTCATATGGTATGATAAGTGTGTAATATTACTAATACTATGTCATATGGTATGATAAGTGTGTAATATTACTAATTCTATGTCATATGGTATGATAAGTGTGTAATATTACTAATTCTATGTCATATGGTATGATAAGTGTGTAATATTACTAATACTATGTCATATGGTATGAAAAGTGTGTAATATTACTAATACTATGTCATATGGTATGATAAGTGTGTAATATTACTAATACTATGTCATATGGTATGATAAGTGTGTAATATTACTAATACTATGTCATATGGTATGATAAGTGTGTAATATTACTAATACTATGTCATATGGTATGATAAGTGTGTAATATTACTAATACTATGTCATATGGTATGATAAGGGTGTAATATTACTAATTCTATGTCATATGGTATGATAAGTGTGTAATATTACTAATTCCATGTCATATGGTATGATAAGGGTGTAATATTACTAATTCTATGTCATATGGTATGATAAGGGTGTAATATTACTAATACTATGTCATATGGTATGATAAGGGTGTAATATTACTAATACTATGTCATATGGTATGATAAGTGTGTAATATTACTAATTCTATGTCATATGGTATGATAAGGGTGTAATATTACTAATTCTATGTCATATGGTATGATAAGTGTGTAATATTACTAATTCTATGTCATATGGTATGATAAGGGTGTAATATTACTAATTCTATGTCATATGGTATGACAAGTGTGTAATATTACTAATACTATGTCATGTGGTATGATAAGGGTGTAATATTACTAATACTCTGTCATGTGGTATGATAAGTGTGTAATATTACTAATACTATGTCATATGGTATGATAAGTGTGTAATATTACTAATTCTATGTCATATGGTATGATAAGGGTGTAATATTACTAATTCTATGTCATATGGTATGATAAGGGTGTAATATTACTAATACTATGTCATATGGTATGATAAGTGTGTAATATTACTAATACTATGTCATATGGTATGATAAGTGTGTAATATTACTAATACTATGTCATATGGTATGATAAGTGTGTAATATTACTAATACTATGTCATATGGTATGATAAGTGTGTAATATTACTAATACTATGTCATATGGTATGATAAGTGTGTAATATTACTAATACTATGTCATATGGTATGATAAGTGTGTAATATTACTAATTCTATGTCATATGGTATGATAAGTGTGTAATATTACTAATTCTATGTCATATGGTATGATAAGTGTGTAATATTACTAATACTATGTCATATGGTATGATAAGTGTGTAATATTACTAATACTATGTCATATGGTATGATAAGTGTGTAATATTACTAATTCTATGTCATATGGTATGATAAGTGTGTAATATTACTAATACTATGTCATATGGTATGATAAGTGTGTAATATTACTAATACTATGTCATACGGTATGATAAGTGTGTAACATTACTAATACTATGTCATGTGGTATGATAAGTGTGTAATATTACTAATACTATGTCATATGGTATGATAAGTGTGTAATATTACTAATACTATGTCATATGGTATGATAAGTGTGTAATATTACTAATACTATGTCATATGGTATGAAAAGTGTGTAATATTACTAATACTATGTCATGTGGTATGATAAGTGTGTAATATTACTAATACTATGTCATATGGTATGATAAGTGTGTAATATTACTAATACTATGTCATATGGTATGATAAGTGTGTAATATTACTAATACTATGTCATGTGGTATGATAAGTGTGTAACATTACTAATACTATGTCATATGGTATGATAAGTGTGTAATATTACTAATACTATGTCATGTGGTATGATAAGTGTGTAATATTACTAATACTATGTCATATGGTATGATAAGTGTGTAATATTACTAATACTATGTCATATGGTATGATAAGTGTGTAATATTACTAATGATTCTTTATTTTTGTTGACCTGTGTGATTGTCAAGGTTAGGTGTACTTACACTGAACATACACAAACACAGAAGAAGAGTTGAGACGTCCATATTTATTCTCAGCCTCACAGTAATATTCTCCTCTGTCCTCAGAGATGATGTTAGTGATGCTGTAACTCTGTCCTGATGCTTTTGGTGAGGTTACGTTCTTCTTGTACCAGGTGTATTTGTCCACAGGTGGGTTGGCGTCACTGCTGCAGGTCAGAGTCACTGAACTGCCCTCCACTATTTCACCAGAGGGACTGACTGACACTGAGGGGTTCTTTGGAGCATCTAGTAAAGCAGAATTTGTCAGAGGGTCAGGATTGTAGTATACTACCTCAAATGACATCATGTCAAAAATAAATCATATCTAAAGTCAGAGAACTATCTAAAACAATCACTTACACAAAACATGAACAATAATACATTTGTAGATACTTTAGGACTTGAGTGTCTACTAAACTATTCTTCAAGTGTCTGATGTACTGAACATTCTAACTATAGACATGCATACATCTATGACATTGTCTGTAATTTCTATGTAATTATGAATATTGATAGATAAAGCAGTAATATCCTTCTTATTGACCTTAAATGATTGATACTTTCTAAGTAGAATAGTAGTTTAATTCATACTTACACACTGCAGGAGAGTGGAGGTCCTCATGGTGTTCTACAGCACAGGAGTAACTGTCCACAGAATGACCCAACACTACTAGGGTATTACTAGAGTATTGTTGGGAAGTGGGCTCATCTAGACGTTGTCCGTTCTTGTACCAGATGTAGGTGGGGTTGTCAGTCAGAGTACAGGTGGTGCTACAGGTCAGTCTCTTCTGTCCCTCTGCAGCAGGAGTCACCTTCACATGCATACCTGAAACAATATGTATAAAACCACATACACCTCTGTGTTAACAGGATGGTTAATTTATTTTCTCCTGTAATTCAATATGATTTACAGTTGTATCATACAGTGTAGTATTTATCCCCTGTGACAGACAGAATTGTTCCTGGGAAACTATGACCCCAGTCAAAGTTGTCTGTTTTAAAAGTGAAGCGATACTCAGCTGAGTCCTCCTCTCTCAGATCTGTGATTCTCAGGGTGAAGGGACCTCTGTATGTTCCAGTGTACTCCACACGACCTGCATACCCTGGGTCTGTGGTTAGGTCTTCAGGGGTCGACTTATCACTTCTAAACCAGAATGATGATGTGGTGGAATAATAACCAACAGTACAGGATATGTCCACTGTTGGCCCCTTCAAGACACAGATTCTCCTCTTGGTGTAAGTCACTCTGTTGCATCTCTGACCCTGAACACCTGAAACACAGTGACATAACAAGAGGTCAACAGATTGTATTCTCAGTTCTTTCTAGAAATGCTAACAGTTCTCATATTATGAAATGAAACCAACACTGATATACATTGTATACAGTTTTACAGTGATGTATTAGGGATCTATTTAGTTTTTATTTTGGGGAGGATTGTGTGTTTTTTACATTCAGCCCAGGATTTCCACATCCGGCTTCTTCACCTGCGGGATCATCTGAGAACAGCCACCCAGACAGCTGATGAAACTGAGGAGTAATTCTGTCTGTGATAAAGCCCTTTTGTTGGGAAAACCTCAGTCTGATTGGCTGTGCCTGGTTCCCCAGTGGGTGGGCCTATGCCCTCCCAAGCCCACCCATGGTTGTGACCCTGCCCAGTCATGTGAAATCCATAGGTTAGGACCTAATGAATATACAGTACTTAATCTGCAGCAGCAGCAGTGGGAGAGGCTGCACTACTTGGAGAAATGGACTTGGGAGGAGATTCTAGACGGGAAAGGACCCTGGGCAGAGCCAGGAGAATATTGCCGCCCCAAGGCCGAGCTGGAGGCAGCAAAAGCAGAGAGGTGGCATTATGAGGAACTTGCACGGCAGAGCGGATGGAACCCCGAGAGTCAGCCCCCAACATTTCTTGGGGGGGGGGGCTAACAGGGAGTATGGCTATGTCAGGTAGGAGACCTGGTAGGAGACCACATGTTTGGTGTGTCTCCCAGCTGGCTTGTGGCAAACTTTAAACAACAATTTTTATGCATATCTTTAAGAAATGGCTTTCTTCTTGCCACTCTTCCATAAAGGCCAGATTTGTGCAATATACGACTGGTTGTTGTCCTATGGACAGAGTCTCCCACCTCAGCTGTAGATCTCTGCAGTTCATCCAGAGTGATCATGGGCCTCTTGGCTGCATCTCTGATCAGTCTTCTCCTTGTATGAGCTGAAAGTTTAGAGGGACGGCCAGGTCTTGGTAGATTTGCAGTGGTCTGATACTCCTTCCATTTCAATATTATCGCTTGCACAGTGCTCCTTGGGATGTTTAAAACCTCTTACTTCTACCCCTTCCTTTTTCGAAAATTCTGTTAAAAATCGCGCAACTTTTCAGCGTCCTGCTACTCATGCCAGGAATATAGTATATGCATATGATTAGTATGTGTGGATAGAAAACACTCTGAAGTTTATAAAACTGGTTAAATCACGGCTGTGACTATAACAGATCGTGTGTTTCATTGAAAAACGCAAGAAAAACTGCTCTCTGAAAGCAAAAAATAATTTCCATAAGTCACTTCCACCAGTTGTTAAAAGAGAACAGAATTTAATGGGAATCTGCCTGCAATTCATACAAATTCCGCACGATGGCGCCATTGTCCTAATTTTCAATTGAATTAATTGTCGTTTAAAAACAATGATTTTTTCTGAATTACACAACTTCCATACAAAGCTATTTTGGGTATATATGGACCGATTTAAACGAAAAAAAGACCCAATAGTGATGTTTATGGGGCATATAGGAGTGCCAAGAAAGAAGCTCGTCTAAGGTAATGAATGTTTTATATTTTATTTCTGCGTTTTGGGTAGCGCCGGCTACCGCAAAATCTGTTGTTTACGTGTCGTGCTGGCATTTTGGGGGGTGCATGCTATCAGATAATAGCTTCTGATGCTTTCGCCGAAAAGCATTTTAAAAATCTGACTTTCTGGCTAGGTTCACAACGAGTGTAGCTTTAATTCAATACCCTGCTTGTGAATTTTGATCAAAGATTGAGTTGTAATGAGTACATTTAGCATTTAGCGTAGCGCATTTGCATTTCCAGGGGCATACTTGGGACGTCTGCGTGTCAAGTATTCTCAAGAAGTTAAAGCTTGGGAAATCTTTTTGTATCCAAATCCGGCTTTAAACTTCTTCACAACAGTATCTCGGACCTGCCTGGTGTGTTCCTTGTTCTTCATGATGCTCTCTGCGCTTTTAACGGACCTCTGAGACTATCACAGTGCAGGTGCATTTATACGGAGACTTGATTACACACAGGTGGATTGTATTTATCATCATTAGTCATTTAGGTCAACATTGGATCATTCAGAGATCCTCACTGAGCTTCTGGAGAGAGTTTGCTGCACTGAAAGTAAAGGGGCTGAATAATTTTGCACGCCCAATTTTTCAGTTATTGATTTGTTAAAAAAGTTTGAAATATCCAATAAATGTCGTTCCACTTCATGATTGTGTCCCACTTGTTGTTGATTCTTCACCAAAAAATACATATCTTTATGTTTGAAGCCTGAAATGTGGCAAAAGGTCGCAAAGTTCAAGGGGGCCGAATACTTTCGCAAGGCACTGTATTCTGGCTCACACTGAAGGTAGGGTTTGTCCACACTTTGTTGCCATATTGGAAACCACAGATAATCATCACTCAGTGAGGTGTGAAACATAACTATTTAAAGTGAAGTGGAGATGCCTAACAGAACACAAGCAAATGTAATACACATGTCTGTAGATTGACAAACCTTCTAAGTTATGAATGAGACCATACCTGTCATATATATACAATAGTCATCATCATCATTATAAACAACAACAATAACTTATTCAACATCAACAGTATTACTGTAAACACACATTTCTACATTGATTTTTCTGAAGCTGTTTTATTCTCAGAACCCCAAATATAGGAGGATAAATGTTCAATCCTCTACGGTCCATCAAGCTGTTCAGCAGCCTAAAGACTGACCACCAGGTTCAATGATAGCACCTATCCCCAAGCTGTGAGGATAAACAGCAAGTGACTCACACACACACACACACACACACACACACACACACATACACACACACACACACACACACACACACACACACACACACACACACACACACACACACACAGACACCATCTGTAGTGAAGGCCCATGTAAAAAACTAAAAACTATATTTCAAGACATTGTCAAGAGAACTTACAGAGTGAAGTGGAGAGGTCTTGTACAGTGAGTCAACTGACTGTGGGAACTGCTAGTAAGTGTCAGTTCTGTGGTTGATACATACATTTAAAGTAGATGACACAGAACAGTCCTTTCCTTCCTCTTTAAGTCCTTAACATGCATGAAGACCAGACCAGTACATCAGAAAAGGAAGGTTACTGTATTAAAATGGGTCCTACATTTCCCCCCAGACATGAGGGGAACAGAGGATAATATACACGTAGAGTAATGAGGGGATGTAAACCAGGAGTGCGGGAAAACAAGACAAAACAAATGGAAAATGAAAGGTGGAGTGGCGATGGCTCGAAGACCGGTGACGTCGTCCGCCGAACTCCGCCCGAACAAGGGGAGGGACCGGCTTCAGCGGGCGACGTCACTGGTGTGACGCTACAGGCTGGTTGTGTGCCGGGTAATGTTGTACCTGTGGTTCTGTATTTTGTACCTTTTGTGTATTTGTGCGCTTTTGCTTTTTTCCCTTGGGCACGAGTGTTGAGATGCAGTTGCTTCCGGCTGTTTTTCCTCTGCCTGAATTGAGAAATGCAGGTTCTTCCAGCAGTCCGTCTCCTTCCTAGGGTACCGCATTTCCACCTCAGGGCGGAGATGGAGAGTGACCTTATTTCAGCCGTGCGTAATTGGCCGACTCCCAACACGGTAAAGGAGGTGCAGCGGTTTCTAGGGTTTCCAATTACTACCGGAGGTTTATCTGTGGTTTTGGTCAGGTAGCGACTCCCATTACCTCACTGCTGAAATGGGTACGTTTGCAGTGGTTGGCTGAGGCGGACAGGGCTTTTGGTCACCTAAGGGCTCTGTTTACCTCGGCTCCCGTGCTGTCCCATCCAGATCCCTCTTTGGCGTTCACAGTGGAGGTGGACGAGTCCGAGGCTGGTATAGGAGCCGTGCTCTCTCAGCGCTCGGGCACGCCACCGAAGCTCCGCCCCTGTGCCTTCTTCTCGAGGAAGCTCAGCCCGGCAGAGCGAAAATATGATGTTAGGTTGTTGGCTGTTGTCAAGGCGTTAAAGGCGTGGAGACATTGGCTTGAGGGGGCTAAACACCCTTTTCAAATCTGGACGGACCACCACACCATGGAGTTCACCCGGGCAGCGAGGAGACTGAATCCTCGTCAGGCAAGGTGGGCCATGTTTTTACCCATTTTGTTTTCACCCTTTCCTACAGACCAGGTTCCCAGAATGTGAAGGCAGACGCGCTGTCCCGGCTGTATGACACAGAGGAGCGGCCCATGGATCCTACCCCCATACTCCTGGCCTCCTGACTGGTGGCGCCAGTAGTATGGGATCTGGACGCGGACATTGAACAGGCGTTACGTGCATAGCCCGCTCCCCTCTAGTGTCCCGCTGGGCGTCTGTACATTCCGTCTGCTGTCCGTGACCGGTTGATCTACTGGGCCCACACGTCACCCTCCTCTGGTCCTCCAGGCATCGGTCAGACGGTGCGCTGTTTGAGTGGGAAGTACTGGTGGCCTACCTTGGCCAATGACGTGAGGGTTTATGTTTCCTCCTGCTCGGTGTGCACCCAATGTAAGGCTCCTAGGCACCTGCGCAGAGGTAAGCTACACCCCTTACCCGTTCCACAACGGCCATGGTCGCACCTATCGGTCGATTTCATCACCAATCTCCCCTCCTCACAGGGAAACACCACGATCCTGGTCGTTGTGGATCGTTTCTCTAAGTCCTGCCATCTCCTCCCTCTGCCCAGTCTCCCTACGGCCCTACAGACTGCGGAGGCCTTGTTAATTCTCAGTTGGAGTGGTGGAATCGCGCTCTCTGGAGGGCTGAATCACGCTTCACCAGGCCTAATCGCTCAACATCAGTCGCCAATCTCACAAATGTTGTTGTGGTTGAATGGAAGCAAGTCCCTGCAGTAATGTTCCAGCATTTAGTGGAAATCCTTCCCAGAAGATTGGAGGCTGTTATAGCAGCAAAGGGGGGACCAACTCCATATTAATGCCCATGATTTTGGAATGAAATGTTCTGTGAGCAGGTGTCCACATACTTTTGTTCATGTTGTGTATATATACTGAGTGTACAAAACATTAAGGCCACCTTCCTAATAATGAGTTGCACCCCCCACTTTTGCCCTCAGAATAGCCTCAATTTGTCAGGGCATGGACTTACAAGGTGCCGAAAGCATTCCACAGGGATGCTGGCCCATGTTGACTCCAATGCTTCCCACAGTTGTCCTTTGGGTGGTGGACCATTCTTGATACACACAGCGCTTGATGGGTGGCTACTTTGAAGAATCTCAAATATTAAATATATTTTTATTTGTTTAACACTTTTTTGGTTACTACATGATTCCATATGTGTTAATCTTCACTATTATTCTACAATGTAAAACTAGTACAAACCCTGGAATGAGTAAGTGTGTCCAAACTTTTGAATGGTACTGTATATAGTGTATAATGTGTATATGTATGGTGTATTATACAGGGCACATTTGAAAAAGAGACCTAGTTCTCAATATGTACTCCATGTTAAAATAAAGGTGAAATAAAATAAACCAACGTTATTTGGGTATGAGTATGATAAAAGGTACCTCTCCATGGGATCTCCATTCTCCCTTCTAACCCTCTATGTCCCCAAAGAGAGACGCCTACCTTGGAAGGTCAGTGAACAGTTAGGGGGTCAAGAGCCACGCCATGTTGGAGACCATAGCACTCATTCTATATGACATCCCATTCTCACTAAACAATGATGTATTTTATTCTCACTAAACAATGATGTATTTTATTCTCACTAAACAATGATGTATTTTATTCTCACTAAACAATGATCTATTATATTCTCTAACTACTAGTTGGACAAAATGGTGGACTGTTATTCTTCGAAGAACAAAAGTCTTTAAACCATCAATAATCTCACTGTTTGGTCTGAATTTGTTAACTGTGAGATGTATTATTATCAATCATCGAACATTCCAGAATGTTCCATCTCTCTGTGTTCTGGAATGGAATGCCCTCACTGACTGAATTACCCTCCACACTCCAAACATCCATGTTATGTCATATTGTGTCTGTGTGTTTTAGAAATGACGATGAATAATATTTTATGTAACTGGTTGTGTGTCGGATATTATTATTTTTTTACCTTTATTTAACTAGGCAAGTCAGTTTAGAACAAATTCTTATTTTCAATGACAGCCTAGGAACCGTGGGTTAACTGCCTTGTCAGGGGTAGAACATCAGATTTTTATCTTGTCAGCTCAGGGATTTGATCTTTCAACCTCTCGGTTACTGGTCCAATGCTCTAACCACTAGGCTACCTGCCGCCTATTGCTCCTTCTGAAAGTGTCTGTATATTTTGTGCATTCATGATGACGGTGATGAAGGTGAATTAACCACTATTGCTCTCCAAACCAATGTACATTTCTTATTTGTAGTTACTGTATGTACTGTACAGTAGAAGAGGTGTGATTTTGAAAGCTTTCCATTTTGTCTCCATTGAAGATAATGTTATAACAAGGTGAAAACAATGACGATGAAGTTTATTCATTAAAGTCACACTTCACACACCAGCTTAAAACAACAACAACATTTGATAAAAGCGATAAGAAACCTTGCATCAAGCAGAACTCTTTCCTGGACATAAAAACTATAAAATATACCAAACTTATACTACGTGTATCATCTAATAGTACCATGTGAAGTAATACAATATAATAGAAGCAGATATAATGACGTTCTGGTTCTAAGCTTCATACAGCATATAGTCTCACAAGTCTGATGATTGTTTCAGAAATATAACATACAAACATATATAGTTATATAAAATACAACTGGACCTTGAGGTTGTCTACTTCAGAAATATAACATACAAACATATATAGTTATATAGAATACAACTGGACCTTGAGGTTGCCTACTTCAGAAATATAACATACAAACATATATAGTTATATAGAATACAACTGGACCTTGAGGTTGTCTACTTCAGAAATATAACATACAATCATATATAGTTATATAAAATACAACTGGACCTTGAGGTTGTCTACTTCAGAAATATAACATACAAACATATATAGTTATATAGAATACAACTGGACCTTGAGGTTGTCTACTTCAGAAATATAACATACAAACATATATAGTTATATAGAATACAACTGGACCTTGAGGTTGCCTACTTCAGAAATATAACATACAAACATATATTGTTATATAAAATACAACTGGACCTTGAGGTTGTCTACTTCAGAAATATAACATACAAACATATATTGTTATATAAAATACAACTGGACCTTGAGGTTGTCTACTTCAGAAATATAACATACAAACATATATAGTTATATAGAATACAACTGGACCTTGAGGTTGCCTACTTCAGAAATATAACATACAAACATATATAGTTATATAGAATACAACTGGACCTTGAGGTTGCCTACTTCAGAAATATAACATACAATCATATATAGTTATATAGAATACAACTGGACCTTGAGGTTGTCTACTTCAGAAATATAACATACAAACATATATAGTTATATAGAATACAACTGGACCTTGAGGTTGTCTACTTCAGAAATATAACATACAAACATATATAGTTATATAGAATACAACTGGACCTTGAGGTTGTCTACTTCAGAAATATAACATACAAACATATATAGTTATATAGAATACAACTGGACCTTGAGGTTGCCTACTTCAGAAATATAACATACAAACATATATAGTTATATAGAATACAACTGGACCTTGAGGTTGTCTACTTCAGAAATATAACATACAAACATATATAGTTATATAAAATGCTGCAATCAGAAATGTTTACAATTAAAAAATAAATGTTAAGGTCCTACTTATTCATCATAGTTTAAAAGGCAAAACTGACCCTAGATCCGAACTCCTACTCTAAGTGTGAATAGAGTAGTTCTGTGTGGCCCAGTTTGTACAGCATGGTACATGGGTTCAATTCCTGCTTGTCACGCCCTGACCATAGAGAGCCCTTGGTTCTCTGTGGTGTTGTAGGTCAGGGCGTGACTAGGTGGTGTTCTAGTCTTTTAATGTATATGTTGGTGCTCTTAGTATGGTTCCAAATTAGAGGCAGCTGATGTTCGTTGTCTCTAATTGGGGATCATACTTAAGGGTTCCCTGTTTCCACCTGCTTTGTGGGATATTGTTTTGTGTGAGTGCATTCAGCACCACGTAGTTCACGGTCGTTGTATGTTTCTTGTTTTTGGTTTAAGTTTCACTGCAAATAAATATGTGGAACCCAACTCACGCTGTGCCTTGGACCGTCCATTTTAACGAGCGTGACACTGCTGGGAGTACACATACCATACATGTATTTGAACATGACTGTAATGACTGAGTGAATTTGGATAAAAGTGTCTGCTGGATGGAAAATATTATTACATACTATTATAAACTGGGTGGTTTGGGTCCTAGATGCTGATTGGCTGTAACAGCATTTCAGAAGTGTATACTGTATATCTGTCATGCCCTGGTCTTAGTATTTTGTGTTTTCTTTATTATTTTGGTCAGGCCAGGGTGTGACATGGGTTTATTTATGTGGTGTGTTTTGTCTTGGGGTTTTCATAGGGGTTTTCATAGGTATTGGGATTGTGGTTCAGTGGGGTTCTCTAGCAAAGTCTATGGCTGTCTGGAGTGGTTCTCAATCAGAGGCAGTTGTTTATCGTTGTCTCTGATTGGGAACCATATTTAGGCAGCCATATTCTTTGAGTGTTTTGTGGCTGAATCTTCCTGTCTCAGTGTTTGTTTGCACCAGATAGGGCTCAGTCATTTGTTTTTTTCTTTTCACTTGTTTTGGAAGAGAAGAGAACGAGCGCCATTCTCCTTGCGGAGATGGTGCTAAATACATCAACACGGTAGGTCCCTGGGATTGGGCTGGCCAACACGATTCGGTTTGCTTGGAAGGAAAAGGAGATGGAGCCTTTAGGACGGGAATCTTTTGGAAGGATAATATTGATGGGGATTCTAAAGCTGACGGTGAAGGACGTGTTTTGTTTCCAAGGCAACTCGTTGGAGGGAGCATACGACGTGGCACTATATACAGAGGTAAAACACGATGATATCCTGAGAAGGGCAAGAGCAGTGGGAGGTGAGAGGCCGATGTGCCACTACGAAATAACAAGCCTGGCGAAGAATAATTTTAGGGTTGTAACTGTCAACATTTACAACCCTTACGTTAAGGACGAAGAGGTGAGGGCTTTTCTGGGGAGATATATGGATAACGTCTCCTCAGCAAGGCACCTCAAAGACTCCCTTGGGTTTTGGAATGGGAGGAGAGGTTTCCAGGCCCTCCTCAGAGAGGACCCAAAGGGACATGGTGGCTACCTCCATCCTCCTGCTATGTTCTCCCTAGGGGCTGACAGGGGGACGTTGTTTTATGCACGTCAGCCCCCATTTTGCAGACGCTGTATGGCCTACGGTCACATATTCGCCTCATGCAGTACAAGAAAATGCAGATTTTGTGCATCTGAGGATCATGAGGCGAGGGATTGTGACAAGCCTAAGACGTGCCATGGGTGTGGCTCGTCAGCACACCTGTGGCGGGGGTGCCCGGCCCGTCAGCGGTCATATGCGTCTGCGGCTGGGGGGGGAGCAGGGGCGGGGGATGGGGGAAGAAGAGGAGGGGAAGGAAGCACGCCTCATGATCAGAGTACAGGTCCAGAGGGGAAGGCCACAAGGAAGGAGGAGGAGCAAGAAGCGGCGGAAGGAAGAGAGAAGGAAACGGAAGGCACGGGAGTAGGAGAACCAGGAAAAGCGGCGGAAGAAGGCAACCGAGTGGAGGAGCATGAGAGAGAAGAAAGCGATGGAGGAGTGGTGGAGAAGGAGACGGTGGAAGAGCAAGTGGACTGGGGGGAATGTGCCCTGGTGGAAGAGATGAGGGGTATGGTGGAGGAGCTGGCGGGGGGGGGGGGGGGGGGTAATCTCTCCACTGCCGTCATCACCAAAGAAGAGAATGAAGAGGAGGGAGCGATTGGCCGACAGTGAGAGGGAGGGGATGGCCAAGAGAGTGATGGGGGTGGGAGAAACCTCTGGGTTGCTGCTGGTTTCCACAGGCTCTCAATATCTGTTGGGTGGGGACACACCTAACAGGACTCAGGACTGGGTACAGGAGGAGGTGGGGAGTTTTTTGTTTGGGGACTCAGCCTCCCCAATTTTTTTCCAATCCAGCTGCAGCACTGGGGAGGGGGAGGATTGTGGGGGTAGACCCAGGGTGCAGGGCACCCCGGAGCCAAACACTATTCCTGCATCCTGGGTTGGTGAGATGGAGGAAGAGGGGGGGATGTTGGGAGTACAGATGGTGTTATCACCGGTAGATATGGAGCAGGGGAGCATCGGGTGAGTCTCCTGTTTTTGTTTTTTTCTGTCTGGGTTTAGAATTTGAGTGTATTACATGTTTTTATTTTATTCTTTCATGGGGTCTGATTTTACTTTTGTTAGTTTAAATGTAAGGGGTTTAAGGGATTGTGTTAAGAGGAGGGCGGTTTTTAGTTATTTGGAGGGTGTGGGGTTTGATTTTTGTTTTTTACAGGAGGTTCACCTGAGGGATGGAGGGGATGTTAATAGGTTTAAGAGGGAGTGGGACAAGGGGGAGTCGGTTTGGGGTGTTGGGGGGGTGCACTCATCGGGGGTAGGGATTTTGTGTGGGCACAGGGAGGTTAAAGTGGAGGATTCTTTTGTGGTAATGCAGGGGAGGGTTATAGGGGTGGATGTCACGATAAGGGATTGTAATTTTAGATTAGTGGTGGTGTATGGACCACAGGTGGTGGCAGACAGGAGGGAGATGGTGGACTGTCTGACGCCCCTGTGTGTCACAAATAGGAAATTAGTGATAGGGGGGGATTTTAATACAGATTTAGGAAGAGGGGGGGATAGCAGTGCAGGCGCCATTGCCAGGCTAATGGCTTGCCATGGTCTGGTTGATGGTGGTCTGCACACTACTCCGAAAATGGACGGTCCTACATGGCGCAACTCCAGGGGGGTTGAGCGGAGGCTCGACTATATTTTTGTACCTAGGTCTTTGGGTAAGTTGTCTGGGCGGCTGTTGCCTGTTTTCTTTTCGGATCACGACGGGGTGCTCCTGCAGGTGGGGTCGCCAGTCTGCCTCTTTGGTAGGGGGTACTGGAAGCTAGATTGGGATGTGCTGGAGGAGCAGGCTTTTGTTGACGGGTTTTATGGTTTCTTTTGGAGGCTTGAGGGTCTCCGGTCCATGTGCGAGGGGGTGTTAGAGTGGTGGGAATTAGTTAAGGTGAGGATTAGGGCTTTTATAATAGGGTATTGCAAGAAGAAAAAAAGGGAGGAGAGGAGGGAGGTGGATCGTATCCAAAGGTTAATTGAACTCGAGTACGAGGCAGGCAACCTCGGCGGGTCGTTTGACTGGGAGAGATCCGCAACCCTAAAGGCGCAGCTCAGGGAGTTGCAGGAGCGGAAGGCTCGAGCTTTCCTGGAGCGTGCGTATAGTGGCTTTCTAGAACACAATGAGACTTGTTCTGCTATGTTCTTTAAGTCGGTTAGGGCCAGACAGAGTAGGAAGGTAATGCATGGCGTTAGGGAAGAAAATGGTAGTATAGTTAGAGAACCAGAGGATATGGTCAGGGTGACAACTGATCATTTCCAAGGTTTATTTAAGGAAAGGGAAATAGATGTAGAGCAGGGAAATGTGTTTTTAGAACACTTGTCCAGGCGGTTGCCGGAGGACATTAGAGAAGTGATGGAGGCCCAGATCTCACTAGAAGAGGTTGAGAGCGCTCTTAGGAGGATGGGAAAAGGGAAGGTGCCTGGGATAGATGGGCTGCCGCCTGAGTTTATCTCAAGTTTTGGGGTATACTTGGACCAGTGGTCCTCGAAGTCTTGAAGGCCATCCTTGAGACGGAGGTCCCGGGGGGATCAATGGCTGTTGGTGTGCTGTCACTTTTATATAAGAAGGGGGAAGTAACAGACCTTGGCAACTGGCGGCCGTTGACCATGCTGTGTGTAGATTACAAGCTACTTGCAAAGGTTTTAGCAGACCGGTTGCGCACAGCCCTTCCCTACGTCGTCCATGAGGATCAGACGTGCGGGGTAGAGGGCCGCTCTATTAGATGGAACCTACAGTTAATCAGGGACTCCATCGCTTGGGTTGAAAATAGAGGACTGCCTTTAATGGTAGCAGCGCTAGATCAGGCGAAAGCCTTTAATCGCGTGAATAGATCATTTTTATTCAGAGTGTTAGGTCGATTAGGATTTGGGGAGAAGTTCATAGGATGGATTCGTACATTATATGTCGGAGCGGGGTGCCGAGTTAGTGTAAATAGTCACTTGGGTGACGTTTTTGACCTCTCGTCTGGGGTCAGGCAGGGGTGCCCACTCTCGGCTCTCCTCTTCGTTCTGTACATGGAGCCTCTGGGGGCTGCCATTAGGGCAGACACAGGGGTGGAAGGCTTGTTGATCCCTGGAAGTGGTGGGCTGCGTGTTAAGATGACGCAGTACGCCGACGACACTTCCTTGCTGCTGTGCAAGGACTCGTGCCTGACAAGGTCCCTTGCCATCTTTGGGGATTTCACCCGAGCGTCGGGAGAAGTTCTGAACCATGCAAAGTCTTCCGTCAAGTTTTTCGGAAGATGGCGCGGTAGAACGGATGTGCCCGGGGGGTTATCTCTCTGTGAGGGGGCCCTGAGGATTCTCGGGGTCCATTTTGAGACCTCCGGCTCAGCGACGCTAAACTGGAACATGCGTATCGCAGTGGTACAGAGGAAGCTAGCAATGTGGAAGGCTAGGTATTTGTCTTTTATGGGCAAAGTCCTGGTTCTAAAGGTGGATGTGTTGCCGTCTCTTTTGTATTTGGCGTACATCTACCCATTGCCGGCTAGTCTGAGGAGGCCTCTAGTGAGGCTTGTGTTTCAGTTCATGTGGAGTGGCAGGTGCGAGTGGTTCGCCAGGGCACGCATGCTTTGTCCCATCGGGGAGGGAGGTAGGGGGGTACCACATTTCCCCCTCAAGCTGGACACAATTTCTTTCTTTCTTGTTAAAACCTCTTACTTCTACCCCCTCCTTTTTTGAAAATTCTGTTAAAAATCGCGCAACTTTTCAGCGTCCTGCTACTCATGCCAGGAATATAGTATATGCATATGATTAGTATGTGTGGATAGAAAACACTCTGAAGTTTATAAAACTGGTTAAATCACGGCTGTGACTATAACAGATTGTGTGTTTCATTGAAAAACGCAAGAAAAACTGCTCTCTGAAAGCAAAAAATAATTTCCATAAGTCACTTCCACCAGTTGTTAAAAGAGAACAGAATTTAATGGGAATCTGCCTGCAATTCATACAAATTCCGCACGATGGCGCCATTGTCCTAATTTTCAATTGAATTAATTGTTGGAAAATCCTTCTGTCTGACCTCCATTTTCCCAGTCTTCACCCGGATGCAGTTGAGGGAGAGATCAGATGGCATGGTTTTTGAAGTGAAGACCTATTGAAGAGACATCGCCCTGTAATCATTTTGATAGATTATAAACGTTTACTAATACCTAAAGTTGGATTACAAAAGGATTTCGAAGTGTTTTGTGAAAGTTTATCGTCGACCTTTTTAATTTAAAAAAATTACGCAGCGTTTAAAAACGATGATTTTTTCTGAATGACACAACTTCCATACAAAGCTATTTTGGGTATATATGGACCGATTTAAACGAAAAAAAGACCCAATAGTGATGTTTATGGGGCATATAGGAGTGCCAAGAAAGAAGCTCGTCTAAGGTAATGAATGTTTTATATTTTATTTCTGCGTTTTGGGTAGCGCCGGCTATCGCAAAATCTGTTGTTTACGTGTCGAGCTGGCAATTTGGGGGGTGCATGCTATCAGATAATATCTTCTGATGCTTTCGCCGAAAAGCATTTTAAAAATCTGACTTGCTGGCTAGGTTCACAACGAGTGTAGCTTTAATTCAATACCCTGCTTGTGAATTTTGATCAAAGATTGAGTTGTAACGAGTACATTTAGCATTTAGCGTAGCGCATTTGCATTTCCAGGGGCATACTTGGGACGTCTGCGTGTCAAGTATTCTCAAGAAGTTAACGGAGCTTACTCATCCAGTGATACACCCGTCCGGTTACCTCCTGCGGGTGTTCTTCTCGTATCAGGCGAGAAGCGTAATGGTGTGGTCTAACACGGGTCCTCGGGCGGAACAGCTGCCGTGGCACTTTGGTCATGCGGCCAAGTGGCTGCATGAGCACCCTGAGGTTGAAGTTGCCCGAGTAGGTTTAGATCACAGGCACCTGTACGAGGAGGTCAGAAAGGCAGGGAGTCCGGCGCCTGTAGTGGGCATCTCGGAAGTGGTCTGGGAGGGAGTGCAGGCGCGGGGTCTGGACAACAGGCTCAAGGACCTGAATTGGTTGAGCCTCCATAAGTGCTTGCCGGTACGTTCCATCATGTACCGGTATAGTTTGGTGCAATCCCCCACCTGTCCAAGATCTTCTTGTGGCAGGGAGGAGACTGTGCGCCATGTCTTTTGGGACTGTGCCTTTGCCGGAGTAGTATGGGCTAGGGCACGGGTGTTGTTAGGTTTGGTAAGGGGGGATTTTGTATTGACGTGGGCCAGGTTAGAGAGAGGTGTAGGGAGAGCGAGAGGGACGGATAGGGACAGGTTTCTGCTCTGGCTTCTCATGAGTCTCTTTAAACGGGGGCTGTGGGAAGCCAGGCAGAACATGGTGAAGACAGGGAGAGATTGGGAGGTGGAAGGGATAGTGAGGAGGGTGGAAGGAGATTTGAGGGGGAGGATGAAGAGGGAGGAGAGGAAGTGGGGGCAGCATGCTGCCCGGGAGAGGTGGAAGGGGGGTTTAGGGCTGGGTGTCATTTAGATTTGTAAGGGGATAGATTAGGGACGGGGAGATAGGGAAAGGTAGTTTGTAGGATGACGGGGAGGGAAGATGCTCCCCTGAGGTTTTGTTTGGGGTTTTTGTTTTGTTTAAATTAAAATACCACTATTTGAGTTTGTATGGAAATTATGAGTTGTAAAGAATGAATGGTATTGATGATAATAAACTATTTTTTATTTAAAAAAAAAATAGGGCTCAGTCACTTTGGTTTTTCTTTTTTCATTGTTTTGGAAGAGAAGAGAACGAGCGCCATTCTCCTTGCGGAGATGGTGCAAAATACATCAACACGTCGGTCCCTGGGATTTGGCTGGCCAACACGATTCGGTTTGCTTGGAAGGAAAAGGAGTTGGAGCCTTTAGGACGGGAAACTTTTGGAAAGACAATCTTGATGGGGATTTTAAAACTGACGGTGAAGGACGTGTTTTGCTTCCAAGGCAACTCGTTGGAGGGAGCATACGACGTGGCACTACATACAGAGGAGAAACACGATGATATCCTGAGAAGGGCAAGAGCAGTGGGAGGTGAGAGGCCGATGTGCTACTATGAAATAACAAGCCTGGCGAGGAACAACTTTAGGGTTGTAACTGTCAATATTTACAACCCATACGTTAAGGATGAAGAGGTGAGGGCCTTTCTGGGGAGATACATGGATAACGTCTCCTCAGCAAGGCACCTCAAAGACTCCCTTGGGTTTTGGAATGGGAGGAGAGGCTTCCAGGCCCTCCTCAGGGAGGATCCAAAGGGACATGGTGGCTACCTCCATCCTCCTGCTATGTTCTCCCTGGGGGCTGACAGGGGGACGTTGTTTTATGCACGTCAGCCTCCATTTTGCAGGCGCTGTATGGCCTATGGCCACATCTTCGCCTCGTGCAGCGCAAGAAAATGCAGATTTTGTGGATCTGGGGAGCACGAGGCGAAGGATTGTGACGAGCCTAAGGCGTGCCACGGGTGTGGCTCGTTAGCACACCTGTGGCGGGGGTGTCCGGCTCGTCAGAGGTCATACGCGTCTGTGGCTGGGGGGGGGCAGGAGCGGAGGATGGGGGAAGAAGAGGAGGGGAAGGAAGAATGCCTCATGACCAGAGTACAGGTCCAGAGGGGAGGGTCGCAAGGAAGGAGGAGGAGCAAGAAGTGGTGGATGGAAGAGAGAAGGAAACGGAAGGCACGGGAGTAGGAGAACCAGGAAAAGTGGCAGAAGAAGGCAAGCGAGTGGAGGAGCATGAGAGAGAAGAAAGCGAGGGAGGAGTGGTGGAGAAGGAGACGGTGGAAGAGCAAGTGGAGTGGGGGGAAAGTGCCCTGGTGGAAGAGATGAGGGGTATGGTGGAGGAGCTGGCGGGGGGGGAGGGTGGTATCTCTCCACTGCCGCCATCACCAAAGAAGAGAATGAAGAGGAGGGTGCGATTGGCCGACAGTGAGAGGGAGGGGATGGCCAAGAGAGTGATGGGGGTGAGAGAAACCTCTGGGTTGCTGCTGGTTTCCCCAGGCCCTCAACTTCTTTTGGGTGGGGACACACCTAACAAGACTCAGGACTGGGTGCAGGAGGAGGTGGGGAGTTTTTTGTTTGGGGACTCAGCCTCCCCTATTTTTTTCCAAAACAGCTGCAGCGCTGGGGAGGGGGAGGAGTGTGGGGGTAGACCCAGGGTGCAGGGCACCCCGGAGCCAAACACTATTCCTGCATCCTGGGTTGGTGAGATGGAGGAAGAGGGGGGGACGTCGGGAGTACAGATGGTGTTATCACCGGTAGATATGGAGCAGGGGAGCATCGGGTGAGTCTCCTGTTTTTGTTTTTTTCTGTCTGGGTTTAGTATTTGAGTGTATTACATGTTTTTATTTTATTCTTTCATGGGGTCTAATTTTACTTTTGTTAGTTTAAATGTAAGGGGTTTAAGGGATTTTGTTAAGAGGAGGGCGGTTTTTAGTTATTTGGAGGGTGTGGGGTTTGATTTTTGTTTTTTACAGGAGGTTCACCTGAGGGATGGAGGGGATGTTAGTAGGTTTAAGAAGGAGTGGGACAAAGGGGAGTCGGTTTGGGGTATTGGGGGGGTGCACTCATCGGGGGTAGGGATTTTGTGTGGGCACAGAGACGTAAAAGTGGAGGGTTCTTTTGTGGTGATGCAGGGGAGGGTTATAGGGGTGGATGTCACGATAAGGGATTGTAAATTTAGATTAGTGGTGGTGTATGGGCCACAGGTGGTGGCAGACAGGAGGGAGATGGTGGACTGTCTGGCGCCCCTGTGTGTCACAAATAGGAAATTAGTGATAGGGGGGGATTTTAATACAGATTTAGGAATAGGGGGGGATAGCAGTGCAGGCGCCATCACCGGGCTAATGGCTTGCCATGGTCTGGTTGATGGTGGCACTACTCCGAAAATGGCCGGTCCTACATGACGCAACTCCAGGGGGGTTGCGCGGAGGCTCGACTATATTTTTGTACCCAGGTCTTTGGGTAAGTTGTCTGGGCGGCTGTTGCCTGTTTTCTTTTCGGATCATGACGGGGTGTTACTGCAGGTGTGGTCGCCAGTCTGCCTCTTTGGTAGGGGGTACTGGAAGTTAGATCGGGATGTGCTGGAGGAGCAGGCTTTTGTTGACGGGTTTTTTGTTTTCTTTTGGAGGCTTGAAGGCCTCCGGTCCATGTGCGAGGGGGTGTTAGAGTGGTGGGAATTAGTTAAGGTGAGGATTAGGGCTTTTATAATAGGGTATTGCAAGAGGAAAAAAAGGGAGGAGAGGAGGGAGGTGGATCGTATCCAAAGGTTAATTGAACTCGAGTACGAGGCAGGCAAACTCGGCGGGTCGTTTGACTGGGAGAGATCCGCAACCCTAAAGGCGCAGCTCAGGGAGTTGCAGGAGCGGAAGGCTCGAGCTTTCCTGGAGCGTGCGCATAGTGGCTTTCTAGAACACAATGAGACTTGTTCTGCTATGTTCTTTACGTCGGTTAGGGCCAGACAGAGTAGGAAGGTAATGCATGGCGTTAGGGAAGAAAATGGTAGTATAGTTAGAGAACCAGAGGATATGGTCAGGGTGACAACTGATCATTTCCAAGGTTTATTTAAGGAAAGGGAAATAGATGTAGAGCAGGGAAATGTGTTTTTAGAACACTTGTCCAGGCGGTTGCCGGAGGACATTAGAGAAGTTATGGAGGCCCAGATCTCACTAGAAGAGGTTGAGAGCGCTCTTAGGAGGATGGGAAAAGGGAAGTGCCTGGGATGGATGGGCTGCCTGCTGAGTTTTATCTCAAGTTTTGGGGTATACTTGGACCAGTGGTCCTCGAAGTCTTGAAGGCCATCCTTGAGACGGGGGTCCCGTGGGGATCAATGGCTGTTGGTGTGCTGTCACTTTTATATAAGAAGGGGGAAGTAACAGACCTTGGCAACTGGCGGCCGTTGACCATGCTGTGTGTAGATTACAAGCTACTTGCAAAGGTTTTAGCAGACCGGTTGCGCACAGCCCTTCCCTACGTCGTCCATGAGGATCAGACGTGCGGGGTAGAGGACCGCTCTATTAGATGGAACCTACAGTTAATCAGGGACTCCATCGCTTGGGTTGAAGATAGAGGACTGCCTTTAATGGTAGCAGCGCTAGATCAGGCGAAAGCCTTTGATCGCGTGAATAGATCCTTTTTATACAGAGTGTTAGGTCGATTAGGATTTGGGGAGAAGTTCATAGGATGGATTCGTACATTATATGTCGGAGCGGGGTGCCGAGTTTGTGTAAATAGTCACTTGGGTGACGTTTTTGACCTCTCGTCTGGGGTCAGGCAGGGGTGCCCACTCTCGGCTCTCCTCTTCGTTCTGTACATGGAGCCTCTGGGGGCTGCCATTAGGGCAGACACAGGGGTGGAAGGCTTGTTGATCCCTGGAAGTGGTGGGCTGCGTGTTAAGATGACGCAGTACGCCGACGACACTTCCTTGCTGCTGTGCAAGGACTCGTGCCTGACAAGGTCCCTTGCCATCTTTGGGGATTTCACCCGAGCGTCGGGAGCAGTTCTGAACCATGCAAAGTCTTCCGTCAAGTTTTTCGGAAGATGGTGCGGTAGAACGGATGTGCCCGGAGGGTTATCTCTCTGTGAGGGGGCCCTGAGGACTCTCGGGGTCCATTTTGAGACCTCCGGCTCAGCGACGCTAAACTGGAACATGCGTATCGCAGTGGTACAGAGGAAGCTAGCAATGTGGAAGGCTAGGTATTTGTCTTTTATGGGCAAAGTCCTGGTCCTAAAGGTAGATGTGTTGCCGTCTCTTTTGTATTTGGCGTACATCTACCCATTGCCGGCTAGTCTGAGGAGGCCTCTAGTGAGGCTTGTGTTTCAGTTCATGTGGAGTGGCAGGTGCAAGTGGGTCGCCAGGGCGCGCATGCTCTGTCCCATCGGGGAGGGAGGTAGGGGGGTACCACATTTCCCCCTCAAGCTGGACGCAATTTTTGTTTCTTTCTTGTTAACGGAGCTTGCTCATCCAGTGATACACCCGTCCGGTTACCTCCTGCGGGTGTTCTTCTCGTATCAGGCGAGAAGTGTAATGGTGTGGTCTAACACGGGTCCTCGGGCGGAACAGCTGCCGTGGCACTTTGGTCATGCGGCCAAGTGGCTGCGTGCGCACCCTGAGGTTGAAGTTGCCCGAGTAGGTTCAGATCACAGGCACCTGTACGAGGAGGTCAGAAAGGCAGGGAGTCCGGCACCTGTAGTGGGCATCTCGGAAGTGGTCTGGGAGGGAGTGCAGGCGCGGGGTCTGGACAACAGGCTCAAGGACCTGAATTGGTTGAGCCTCCATAAGTGCTTGCCGGTACGTTCCATCATGTACCGGTATAGTTTGGTGCAATCCCCCACCTGTCCAAGATCCTCTTGTGGCAGGGAGGAGACTGTGCGCCATGTCTTTTGGGACTGTGCCTTTGCCGGAGTAGTATGGGCTAGGGCACGGGTGTTGTTAGGTTTGGTAAGGGGGGATTTTGTATTGACGTAGGCCAGGTTAGAGAGAGGTGTAGGGAGAGCGAGAGGGACGGATAGGGACAGGTTTCTGCTCTGGCTTCTCATGAGTCTCTTTAAACGGGGGCTGTGGGAAGCCAGGCAGAACATGGTGAAGACAGGGAGAGATTGGGGGGATGGAAGGGATAGTAAGGAGGGTGGAAGGAGATTTGAAGGGGAGGATGAAGAGGGAGGAGAGGAAGTGGGGGCAGCATGCTGCCCGGGAGAGGTGGAAGGGGGGTTTAGGGCTGGGTGTCATTTAGATTTGTAAGGGGATAGATTAGGGACGGGGAGATAGGGAAAGGTAGTTTGTAGGATGACGGGGAGGGAAGATGCTCCCCTGAGGTTTTGTTTGGGGTTTCTTGTTTAGTTAAATTAAAATACCATTATTGAAGTATGAATGAAAATGATGAGTTGTAAAGAATGAATGGTATTGAATGTGATAAATTATTTTTTCTAAAAAAAAAATTAAAAAAGATAGGCGGTATAGGTTTTCACGTTCCGTTTGTTGTTTTTGTATTGTTCGTTTTTTCATCATTATTAAACTTGTATGAAAATTACCACGCTGCATTTTGGTCCGACTCTACTTCAACCGAAGAAAACCGTAACAATATCAGACAATATGCCACGGGTATGATGCAAAAATACTTGTTTACTGTTCAATTTATGTTGGTAACCAGTTTATAATAGCAATAAGGTACCTCAGGGGATTGCAGTATATGGTCAATATACCACGGCATATTCACTCAAGAACAGCCCTTGTCCATATACCACAAACCCCTGAAGTTTGTTATTGCTATTATAAACTTAAGCAATAAGGCCTGAGGAGGTGTGGTATATGGCCAATATACCATGGCTAAGGGCTGTTCTTATGCACAACGCA